>NC_053496.1:14520238-14587738 GCF_905171775.1 Rana temporaria
CCCCCCCCCAACATCCTCCCGGCTGCAGGGATCACCCCCCCCCCCCCAACATCCTCCTGGCTGCAGGGATCACCCCCCCCAACATCCTCCCGGCTGCAGGGATCACCCCCCCCCACCATCCTCCGAGCTGTAGGGATCACCCCCACCATCCTCCGAGCTGTAGGGATCACCCCCCCCACCATCCTCCGAGCTTCAGGGATCACCCCCCCCCCAGCTGTAGGGATCACCCCCCCACCACCACCACCCCCCAGCTGTAGGGATCACCCCCCCACCATCCTCCCAGCTGCAGGGATCACCCCCTCCAGCTGTAGGGATCACCCCCCCCACCATTCTCCAAGCTGTAGGGATCACCCCCCCCACCATCCTCCGAGCTGCAGGGATCACCCCCCCAGCTGTAGGGATCACCCCCCCCACCATCCTCCAAGCTGTAGGGATCACCCCCCCCCACCATCCTCCGAGCTGTACAAATCACCCCCCCCCACCGCCATCCTCCCAGCTGTACGAATCACCCCCCCCCCCCACCTCTATCCTCCCAGCTGTACGAATCACCCCCCCACCCCCATCCTCCCAGCTGTACGAATCACCCCCCCCCCCCACCGCCATCCTCCCAGCTGTACGAATCACCCCCCCCACCACCGCCATCCTCCCAGCTGTACTAAACCCCCCCCCCCCCACCGCCATCCTCCCAGCTGTACGAATCGTCCCCCCCCCACCACCACCATCCTCCCAGCTGTACTAACCCCCCCCCCCCCCCGCCATCCTCCCAGCTGTACGAATCACCCCCCCCCACCGCCATCCTCCCAGCTGCAGGGATCAAGCCCCCCCCCACCGCCATCCTCCCAGCTGCAGGGATCATCCCCCCCCCCCCACCGCCATCCTCCCGGCTGCAGGGATCAACCCCCCCCCCCAACATCCTCCCGGCTGCAGGGATCAACCCCCCCCCCCCAACATCCTCCCGGCTGCAGGGATCACCCCCCCCAACATCCTCCCGGCTGCAGGGATCACCCCCCCCCACCATCCTCCCAGCTGCAGGGATCACCCCCCCCCAACATCCTCCCGGCTGCAGGGATCACCCCCCCCCCCACCATCCTCCGAGCTGTAGGGATCACCCACCACCATCCTCCGAGCTGTAGGGATCACCCCCCCCCACCATCCTCCGAGCTTCAGGGATCACCCCCCCCAGCTGTAGGGATCACCCCCCACCACCACCACCACCCCCCAGCTATAGGGATCACCCCCCCACCATCCTCCCAGCTGCAGGGATCAACCCCCCCCCAGCTGTAGGGATCACCCCCCCACCATCCTCCCAGCTGCAGGGATCACCCCCTCCAGCTGTAGGGATCACCCCCCCCCCACCATCCTCCAAGCTGTAGGGATCACCCCCCCCCACCATCCTCCGAGCTGCAGGGATCCCCCCCCCCAGCTGTAGGGATCACCCCCCGCCACCATCCTCCAAGCTGTAGGGATCACCCCCGCCACCATCCTCCGAGCTGCAGGGATCACCCCCCCCCCCTAGCTGTACGAATCACCCCCCCCCCCCATCCTCCTAGCTGTACGAATCACCCCCCCCCCCCCCCGCCATCCTCCCAGCTGTACGAATCACCCCCCCCCACCGCCATCCTCCCAGCTGTATGAATCACCCCCCCCACCCCCATCCTCCCAGCTGTACGAATCACCCCCCCCCACCGCCATCCTCCCAGCTGTACGAATCACCCCCCCCCCACCGCCATCCTCCCAGCTGTACGAATCGTCCCCCCCCCCCCACCGCCATCCTCCCAGCTGTACAAATCACCCCCCCCCACCACCACCATCCTCCCAGCTGTACTAACCCCCCCCCACCGCCATCCTCCCAGCTGTACGAATCACCCTCCCCCACCCCCATCCTCCCAGCTGTAGGCATCACCCCCCCCCCCACCACCATCCTCCCAGCTGTAGGGATCACCCCCCCCCCACCCCCATCCTCCCAGCTGTACGAATCGCCCCCCCCCCCACCGCCATCCTCCCAGCTGTACGAATCACCCCCCCCCACCACCATCCTCGGACCTGTGAAAAAATCGGACCGCGTCACTTCCGGTGCTCGTACGTCAGGAGCACAGCTGATCGCTGGTCCAAGGCGCATGCGCAGATGCTTTTTTTTGGTCCGTGAATATCCTAGACTGGGGTAGGTCACTTGTGCCCGTCATACGCAGCAGTTGTGCCCTCCATATGCAGTCACTTGTACCCGTCATACGCGGCACTTCCTTCTTCTTCTTCTGTAGTGGCGGCTGTGGCTCCTGTGTCCGCTTGGCTCCTCAGGCTTCCTCTGTCATGTCTCCTTTTCCGCCAAAGCGTTAGGCATCCAATAGGATCGCCTAAAGCTTTGGCCAATCGGGAGACAGGTTTTACTGACCTGCCTGCTGATTGGCAAGGAGGAACTTTGGTGTGAAAATAGCTTCTGGCTCTTATCACGTGCTTAAAGATACACACCCCGCCTATTCCCGCCATAGTATTTCATGCGTCCGGCATCCTGAAAGGGGCCACGCGCATGAATAGGGAGGGCGGCAGAGGTGACGGGGGTGGTGCCCATGCGGGGACACCATTCTCTCCCCCGGAGGACGAGGACACCATTCTCTCCCCTGGAGGACAGGGACACCATTCTCTCCCCCAGAGGACGGGGACACCATTCTCTCCCCCGGGGGACGAGGACACCATTCTCTCCCCTGGAGGACAGGGACACCATTCTCTCCCCCAGAGGACGGGGACACCATTCTCTCCCACGGAGGACGAGGACACCATTCTCTCCCCCGAGGACGAGTACACCCTTCTCTCCCCAGAGGTCGAGGACACCATTCTCTCCCCCGGAGGACGAGGACACCCTTCTCTCCCCCGGAGGACAGGAACACCCTTCTCTCCCCTGGAGGACGAGGACACCATTCTCTCCCCCCGGAGGACACCATTCTCTCCCCCGAGGACGAGGACACCCTTCTCTCCCCAGAGGTAGGGGACACCCTTCTCTCCCCCGGAGGACGGGGACACCATTCTCTCCCCCGGAGGACGGGGACACCATTCTCTCCCCCGGAGGACGGGGACACCCTTCTCTCCCCCGGAGGACGGGGACACCCTTCTCTCCCCCGGAGGACGGGGACACCCTTCTCTCCCCCGGAGGACGGGGACACCCTTCTCTCCCCCGGAGGACGGGGGACACCCTTCTCTCCCCCGGAGGACGGGGACACCCTTCTCTCCCCCGGAGGACAGGGACACCAGGGCTGGACTGGGACAAAAATATTGCCCTGGACTTCATACACTTTGACAAGTCTCTCCCATGGCGGCCGGCCCCCATGCGCCTCTGTCCCCCTCTCTGCTCCTCTGGTTCTCCCCCTGCTTCTCTGTTCCCCCACATGCTTCTCTATCCCCCCCCCCCCATGCTCCTCTTACCCTCATGCTTCTCTGGTCCCCCCTGTGCTCCACTGATACCCCCCCTGCTTCTCTGTTCCCACACATGCTTCTCTGTTCCTCTCCTACTCCTCTATACCCCCCCCCCCATGATGCTCTGGTCCCCCATGTGCCTCTATCCCCTGTCCCTCATGATGCTCTGGTTCCCCACAGCGCTCACCTCCTCTCCCTGTCCAGCCCTGGTGTCCTCGTCCTCCGGGGGAGAGAATTGTGTCCTCGTCCTACAGGGGAGAGAATGGTGTCCTCGTCCTCCAGGGGAGAGAATGGTGTCCCCTACATCTGGGGAGAGAAGGGTGTCCTCGTCCTCCGGGGAGAGAATGGTGTCCTCGGGGGAGAGAATGGTGTCCCAGTCCTCTGGGGGAGAGAATGGTGTCCCCGTCCTCTGGGGGAGAGAATGGTGTCCTCGGGGGAGAGAATGGTGTCCCAGTCCTCTGGGGGAGAGAATGGTGTCCCCGTCCTCTGGGGGAGAGAATGGTGTCCCCGTCCTCCGAGGGAGAGAATGGTGTCCCCTATCTCTCGGGAGAGAAGGGTGTCTGTCCCCGTCCTAAGGGGAGAAGGGTGGCACCCTCTCCTCCTCCAACCACCCAAGGATCAGCTCTTCCAATTTGGCCCACACTGTGGCCCATCTCCTTCTCCTTCAAACAGCCAGGGGCCCACTCCTTCTCTGCCAACCACCCAGGTTCTCTCTCCTTCTCCCCCGGCCACCCAGGGGCCCTCTTCTTCACTAAATGGCCACCAAGGGGCCCTCTCCTCCTCCAAACACCCAGGTGCCCTCTCCTTCTCCCACGGATACCCAGGGGCCCTCTCCTCCTCCAAACACCCAGGTGCCATCTCCTTCTCCCTAAGCCACCAGTGACCCAAAAGCGGGACACACATGCGCTCTGCCTTCCCGTGACCTGATACCCACCGTCCTGGGATGCCATGATGATGGTGTGCAAGTCTCCAGTGTGAGGGCTATAGGTAAACTTGCACTCAGCTTCTTTGGCCCGATTGGAGGAAAAGCAGCGGTGGTGATCCAGACCCCAGCACTTGACAGAGATCAAAGACCAGTGGTGGCCCCTGCATGGTGGGCCCACAATGCATGGGCACCGCCCCCGTCACCTCTGCCGCCCTCCCTATTCATGTGCCTGGCCCCTTTCAGGATGCCGGATGCATGAAATACTATGGCTGGAATAGGCGGGGTGTGTATCTTTAAGCACGTGATAAGAGCCAGAAGCTATTTTCACACCAAAGTTCCTCCTTGCCAATCAGCAGGCAGGTCAGTAAATTCCTTCAAACGGCCCTGCTAGATTGTTGTACCTGGAGAGAAAACTTATTGCACGACATTGGATGGCACCGGGGGTACCCACAGGGAGGCAGTGGATTCAATACGTAAATTCCCTACTCCTAAGAGAAAGATTGTCATATAGCCGAAGGGGGGAAGCGATCAAATTTGAACTTATATGGCAGCCATGGCTAGAAGATGCCAGTCTCGCATTACCCCAATTGGTAATGGATAGACTCTGGAGATAGGGAGCCTAGAGGGGTAAAGAGGCGGGAAGGTGGAAATTAGAGAAGGGAAAAGCACATGCACTAGACCCCGGAGAAGCCTGTGGGTAGAAGAAATAGGAAAGATAGCCACAAGAGGAAATAAATAAGGTGATGGTGGAGGGGTTGGGGTAGAAGGAAAAAGAAAAATAGAGATAATACACAGGTGACACCGCTGATATTAAAAATAAGGTTTTATGGAAATGTAATGAAATGTCTTTCTTAACCACTTGGGATCCGCGCTATAGACGAAAGACGTCCACAGCGCGGCTCCCAAGTGCTGAGTGGACGTCTTTGGGAGAGCATCCGCAAGCTTGCCCCCTTGGGAGAGCGCTTCCCAGAAGGGGGTTAGCTGTTATGGGAGGAGCAGAGACAGCTGCTGAGGGACCCCAGAAGAGGAGGATCGGGGCCACTCTGTGCAAAACGAACTGCACAGTGGAGTTAAGTCTGGAATGCTTGTTATTAAAAAAAAAATAAATAGGATACGTTACGCCTCTGCAACTTGTACAGGCAAGTGCCGTATTCTCAAAAGAAAGTTGCGGTGGCGTAGCGTAAATAGGCCGGCGTAAGCCCGCCTAATTCAAATTGTGAAGAGGTGGGCGTGTGTTATGTAAAATAACCATGACCCGGCGTGATTGACGTTTTTCACGAACGGCGCATGCGCCGTCCATGGAATATCCCAGTGTGCATTGCTCCAAAGTACGCCGCAAGGACGTATTGGTTTCGACGTGAATGTAAATTACGTCCAGCCCCATTCACGGACGACTTACGCAAACGACGTAAAATATTCAAAATTCGCTGCGGGAACGACGTCCATACTTAACATTGGTACGCCGCATGTACGCCTCATATAGCAGGGGTAACTTTACGCCAGGAAAAGCCTGACGTAAACGGCGTATCTGTACTGCGTCGTCCGGGCGTACATTAGTGAATTTGCGTATCTAGCTGATTTACATGTTTCTAGGCGTAAATCAGCGTACCCTAGCGGCCAGCATAAATATGCAGTTAAGATCCGACGGCGTAAGAGACTTACGCTGGTCGGATCTAATAGAAATCTATGCGTAACTGATTCTAAGAATCAGGCACATAGATACGACCGCCCAGACTCAGAGATATGACGGCGTATCTGGAGATACGCCGTCTTATCTCCTTTGTGAATCTGGGACAATATTTTTTTCTTTTTGCTATAATAAATATCCCACTGGGCCGATACGTATTCTTCTACATATTTTTGGTAAAAAAAAAAAAACACAAAAAGCGTATAGTGACTGGTTTGCGCAAAAGTTATATTGCCTACCAAATAGGGGACATAATTATGATTTTTTTTAATATTTTTTTTACTAGGAATGGCGGTGATCTATGATTTTTTCCGGGTCTGCGACATTATAGCGGACACATCAGACACTTTTGACACATTTTTGGGACCATTCACATTTATACAGTGAACAGTGCTATAAATGCATTGATTACTGTATAAATGTGACTGGCAGGGAAGGGGTTAACCACTAGGGGGTGGGGAAGGGGTTAAATGTGTAGCCTAGTCAGTGTTCTAACTGTAGGGGGAGGGGGGTGACTGGGGGACAGGACGTGGATCTCTGTGTTTACACACAGAGATCCACGGTCCTGCTCAGTTACTGGACAATCGCGGGTGCCCGGTGGCCATTGCGGCCGCCGGGCACGCGCATTGTGTTCCCAGTAACGCGACGGGTGCGCGCGTGCCCCCTAGCGGTTTTAAATGACAGGATGTCACATGGGACATGCCTGGCGAATTTTGACTTGTTCTCTGAGATTTCTTCTCAGTAGTCTATTTTTTCACCCAGCTATTGATATTCGATTGGTCTGTGTACCAAATTTAATGGTAGCAGCTGTAGCCACTTGAATGTGGTTTATTTGGAAATTTGCTTTGTCTTCATTTCTATATTAGTTACATTTCATGAGCGCTTGTATTGTGTTCCTGTGTGGGCGGTCAACTTGAACGCAACTATCTTACAGTGCAAAATAATCGCTTGCAGAACTTTAAAGCGGAGTTCCGTCTGAAAATAAATAAATAATAGTCATCAGCTACAAATACTGCAGCTGCTGACTTTTAAAATAAGGACACTTACCTGTCCAGGGTGCCCGCGATGTCGGCACCTGAAGCCGACCTGTCCCTCGGCTCTGGTTGGAGGCACCGGCATCTTCATAAAGAGAACCAGGAAGTGAGTTGCGCTGCACATTCTGAGTGGTCCCTGCTGTCTTCTGGGATCCGTGTGTCTCCCAGAAGACAGCAAGGGGGGGAGGAGGGGCTGGACATGGTGTAGTTCGCCTCGGATACTGTGGCGATCTTTCGCCAGAAGTGGGAGCAAATACCTGGATTAGACAGGTATCTGCTCCCCCCCTCCCCCCTGAAAGGTGCCAAATGTGACCCTGGAGGGGGGGAGGAACCGGATAAGCGGAGGTTCCATTTCTGGGTGGAACCCCGCTTTAAATTTATCTGACTTTCTGCTAGTAAGGAAGGTGGAGATCTTGTGGTTCTGCTAAGTCTTCCTACAATGAAATCATCCCCCACACAGTTAGAAAGCACTCCCAGGGAACACATTTATCCATTTGATCCCTTCTGATGTTAACCCCTTCCCTGCCAGTGTCATTAGTACAGTGACCATGTTTTTTTTTTTAGCACTGATCACTGTATTGGTGTCACTGGTCCCCAAAAAGTGTCACTAATGCCCTGTACACACGATCAGTTCTTCCGATGAAAACTGACTGATGGATTTTTTCATCAGATATCCGATGAAGCCGACTTTCATCAGTCTTGCCTACACACCATCGGTTAAAAAAACGTTCGTGTCAGAACGCGGTGACGTAAAACACAACGCTTCTGAGCATGCGTCGACTTGATTCTGAGAATTCGTGGATTTTTAACCGATGGACTTGCCCACAGATGATCGTTTTTTTCTATCGGTTTTTTAACCATCAGATAATTTTAAAACAGGTTCTACGTTTTTTCACCGATGGGAAAAAAAACTATGGGGCCCACACACGATCGGTTCGTCCAATGAAAACGGTCCATCGGACCATTTTCATCAGCCGAACCGATCGTGTGTACGCGGCATTAGGGGTTGAGTTACTAAGGACAAATCCACTTTGCACTACAAGTGCATTGCAAGTGCAGTCACTTTAGATCTGAGGGGAAGATCTGAAATGAGGGGAAGCTCTGCTGATTTTATCGTCCAATCATGTGCAAGCTAAAATTATATTTTTTATTTTCCTTGCATGTCCCCCTCATGTCTACAGCTAATGCACTTCCAAGAGCACTCTGCACTTGTAATTTGCACTTGTAGTGCAAAGTGGATTTGCCTTTCGTAAATAAACCCCTTAGACCCCTTTCACATTGAGGAGTTTTTCAGGCGGTACAGCGCTAAAAATAGCACTGCTATACCGCCTGAAAAACTCCTGCCCAGCAACCTCAATGTGAAAGCCCGAGGGCTTTCACACTGAGGCGATGCGCTGGCGGGAGAGAAAAAAAATCTCCTGTCAGCAGCATCCTTGGAGCGGTGAGAGGAGCGGTGTGTATACCACTCCTTCCCATTTATTATCAATCTGAGTTTTATTGAATTTTTACCCATGCCCAGATATACATACAATTGTACTATAATCGTATCGACAAAACATACAGATACATAGTTTATACTGTCTTAACTGGAGCCTCGACCAAACAAACATAGGAAGAAAAAAATAAAATAAAGAGAAATAAGGGGGAAAAAATAAATAAAAAATTAATTAAATATATAAATAAAAAATAAAAATAAATTAAATAATAAATGGAGAACATAGAGGGGAAAGAAGAAGGGAATAATAACCAATCAGTATTGATCTCCCCACCATAGCTACTCGTCGGTGTGATTCCGTTTAACCCATATTGTGAATTCATCTGATTTTCGAAACTCGGTCCATACAGACCAGATATGGGAGGACTGCTCTTCCCTTCCCATTTCCCGTGCCAGTAGGCATTCCAAGTCTCTAGAATGATCCAGTTCCTTTGCCCATTCCCCCAGGGAAGGTACTGACCTAGTCTTCCAATATCGAGGAATAACTACTCTAGCTGCTGCTATAAAATGTCCCAACACCTCCTCTCTTGCCTTTTTGATGGGACCTGGGTTCATGTTTAAGAGAGCCACTCTGGGTGATGCACAAATTACTGTATCCTCCAATTTTCCATATAAATCAAAAATTTGTTCCCAGAACCATCTCACCGGGGGGGGGGGGCACTCCCACCAGACATGTAACATGCTACCTTTTGCCTCCAGGCAACGCCAACAGATATCAGGTATATCTTGATTGATTTGATGCATTGTAGAAGGGCACCTATACCATCTACTCACCAGCTTATACGCCTTTTCTTGTGATCTTGTATCTATTGAGGTTTAAAGAGTCAAAATAAAACTTTTTTGCCAGTTGGGTATAGCAATATTCTCTTGAAGTTCTTTCTCCCACTTCCGCGTGAACGGGGGGAGGTCTGGATGGATTGAGAGCAAAAGGATGGAATATAATATAGAAATTGAGTGTGATAATGGTTCTTCTTGCAGCAGCAAAGCTTCAAATGCAGTTGGTTCAGCATAGAAATCCTGTTTTGAAGGAATCGATTGTATATAGCATAAGGCTTGATGTCTCTGTAACCACTGCGCAGGGTTCTGGGGGATCTTGGTCGATGGAAAATCTACCAATGATAATGAGTCTGACTGAAGGACTTGGACAATTCTTCTATGGTCTTGTTTATACCACGGCCCGAACTTAAAGCGGGAGTTCACCCATAAAACAATTTTTCCCCTTAGATTCCTGCTCGTTTTGTCTAGGGGAATCGGCTAGTTGTTTTAAAATATGAGCCGTACTTACCGTTTACGAGATGCATCCTCTCCGTCGCTTCCGGGTATGGGTCTTCGGGAGCGGGCGTTCCTTCTTGATTGACAGTCTTCCGAGAGGCTTCCGACGGTTGCATCCATCGCATCACTAGTAGCCGAAAGAAGCCGAACGTCGGTGCGGCTCTATACTGCGCCTGCGCACCGACGTTCGGCTTCTTTCGGAAAATCGTGACGCGAAGGATGCGACCGTCGGAAGCCTCTCGGAAGACTGTCAATCAAAATAGGAACGCCCAGTCCCGCAGCCCATACCCGGAAGCTATACCGTCAGATTTTCCGCGTGATTCGGCCGCTAGCGGTGCGGTATTAACCCCCGCTAGCGGCCGATAAAGGGTTAATACCGTCCCGCTTCCGGGTATGGGTCTTCGGGAGCGGGCGTTCCTTCTTGTTTGACAGTCTTCCGAGAGGCTTCCGACGGTTGCATCCATCGCATCACTAGTAGCCGAAAGAAGCCGAACGTCGGTGCGGCTCTATACTGCGCCTGCGCACCGACGTTCGGCTTCTTTCGGAAAATCGTGACGCGAAGGATGCGACCGTCGGAAGCCTCTCGGAAGACTGTCAATCAAACTAGGAACGCCCAGTCCCGCAGCCCATACCCGGAAGCGGCGGAGAAGATGCATCTCGTAAACGGTAAGTACAGCTCATATTTTAAAACAACTAGCCGATTCCCCTAGACAAAACGAGCATCCATCTAAGGGGAAAAAGTGTTATGTGCGGGTGAACCCCTGCTTTAATTGAGTGTAGGGCTGGACAAAAATCCGGCGTTCCAAAAAAAGGGGTCATAGGGCTCAATTGTTTTGATATTTTATATATGGGTAACAATTGGTCCCATATATACAATGTTTGTCTAGTAAGATCTACTGGTATTGAGTGGCCCTTTCGAAGAATGGGCGAGGTCCATGGAAGGGCACATAAATCTATGGGATTCATGTGACCTCCTTCCCATTTAAAACAATGGGAAACCGCGGCAATACTGCCCGCAATGCGCCTCTGCAGAGGCGCATTGTGGACGGTATTAACCCTTTATCGGCCGCTAGCGGGGGTTAATACCGCACCGCTAGCGGCCGAATCACGCGGAAAATCTGACGGTATAGCGCCGCTATTTTTAGCGGTGCTATACCGCCACGCTCCCGTCCCAGTGTGAAAGGGGCCTTAGTGTCAGATTTGTTTTTTCGCAGTTCCGCAAAAAAATGCTGATCTCCGCCATTACAAGTAAAATAAATAATAAGTCCATAAATCTATCCCCTATTTTGTAGACGTTATAACTTTTGCGCAAACCAATCAATTATTGGGATTTTTTTACCAAAAATATGTAGAAGAATACATATTGGCCTAAATTGATAAAGAAATTTGATTTTTTACATTTTTTTTTAATTGGATGTGTTTTATAGCAGAAAGCAAGAAATATGTTTTTCTTTTTTTTTTTATTATCAACCTTTTTTTGTTTATAGTGCAAAAAGAAAGCTCTATTTGTCAGGAAGGGGTAAAACCTTCCGCAGATGAAGTGGTTATTCTGGTCACATCTGACTGTAGCTGCTTACATCTACATTCTTTCCCCTAGCCTAGAGTCTCCTGCTAGTATACGAGCCAAAGGAAAATAAATAGATGTCCTGGCGGTGTTCCAAGTTTCGTTTTACAAGAAATCAGTGTGTAGGGAGGAAAGTGAAACTAGAATATGCTGGGCAAGAATTCAAATAATAGATGAGAGCATTTAGTTCTATAGCTGACCTGAAAACTCCTCTATTATTGGGGCTTTGCCCCCCGCTTTATGGGTTAGTTACTCATTTATGTCTAGGGGGGGCATAGAAAAGTAGGTTTACCTACCTGATTCCTAGCGCTGCTACATGGGTACCCGCAGTGTCTTCTCCCCCATGCTCCATTGGTCTACAGTTCTGACCACATCAAGACCTATACAGCCGTGCACTGAACATGAGGATGACGAGTGGCGTCTCCAGCTTTCATATTTAGGGGGGGCACATGGGGGGACAGGGACAAAAGTAGGGGGGTCAACTATAAAATGCAATTATATATATATATATATATATATATAGAGATATATATATATATATATATATATATATATATATATATATATCCTGGGGCCCTTTACTACGATCCCACTATAGGCCCTTTCACATGTTCTGCTGTGAGCTCCCTTCCTACTATACTGGGCCCCCCAGGGTGGCAGAAAACAAGAGATATATGTCACCAGCACACCAAGAAAATATAAGGGTACAAAGCAGTGGGAGAACTATCAGGGTTGCAAAGGTTGTCTTGCCACCGGGCCCTGGTGTTCTGCCACAGTGGGGATCCCCAGCTGTCCTGTCCCTGCTATTTACAGCCCTGGTCTGGCGTCTGTCTCCTTGGCAGCGGCGGCAGTCTATTAGGACCTAGTGCTGGTGACATTATGGGTGCATGCAGGGGAAGGCTGGCACTATTCGTTATAAAGAGCTGAGCCCCCAGCTGGTCACCTAGCAGCAGTAATGCTGTATAACCTTCTCTGTTGACATGCTGATCGGCATGTGATCCAGGTGATGCTCCCAGTCAGATCTAATAAACACAGTATTTATTAGCATCAAGAGTACAACCACATAAATATAATCAACCGTATGATCAGCAGCCATGTGGGCTCTATGCCTGTAAAGTGTGGGCTTTGATCAATAAAATCTCTGATATTTATGACTAGGATTTGACTAAGAGCATCACCTGGATTGCATCCTGATCAGCATGTCAGAGAAGGGTCCACTGCTGCTAAGCAACCTGCAGGGAGCTCAACTGTCTACAACCAATAGAGATTGGCTCGGGTGTGTTTGAAATCCCACATGCCCGATCCCGCCAGGAAGCCGACACTCCACAGTGCTAATCAATGTATGGGCTGCCTAAGAGCTAAGACCAGCCATAGACAGTTTAAATCTCAGCTGGTTCAGCAGAAACTGGCTGAGATTTGAACCATTAATGAGCAGATTCTTATATAATTATCACTAGTGGTTGCTATATAGTCACTGGTGATAATCACTGTTTGTCGGGAGAATATAATTGCTGGGCAGGAGGGATATTCCCCTGTCACCACTGTCTGTTGATGGGGGAATTATGCAAGTTTCTTTCCTGCAATCTGTGGGTGCAGGAAAGACATTTGCACTGTATATTATCTGCCTAACTGAAAGTGAAAGTAAATTGTGAATGTTTTGAAAGAACAGGAGAGGGGGAGGGAGACAGATGGGGGGGAGAGAGAAGGGATGGAGATAATGTAGTTCAGGGATTACAGTGTACTGCAGTCTGCAGTGCACACACTTAAACACGGTCCAGGCTAGAATATCTGGTTGTGTGAGCGCTCGCATTATGCAGTGTCGGCGAGCACAGGGAGGGGGAGGAATCCCCCACAGAGCTGACTGGGGACGCTCTCCCTCTCGGGGAGCAAAATACAAAAATTGCAAAAAAAAAAAATTTTTTTTTTTGTTTTTTTTTGGGGGGGGGCACATGGTGGGGCACAGCATGATGTTGGGGGGGTCAGGGCCCCCTCTGGCCCCCCCTAGGGACGCCTCTGACGAGGGACAGTCCACTACCTGGTCATTGGGGAGGGCCGTCTTCCAGTTTAGGAAAGGATCTGTTTGGTAAAATGTTTTTAGGGCTTATTTACACTGGAGTTGTTATGTCACTTCCTCACTGCCCGTTTTTAACCCCCGGGGCTGATTCCTTTACTGCCCATTACACACTACGCTGACCACTATACTATAGAAAGAAAAGTAACCGCTCAGATGTAACCAAAGAGCCTCCTCACTGAATCCAAAACCCTGGGTGCCGGCAATGAAATGATATTGCAAAATTATAGAGGAAAACTTGGTCAGCCGCACTCAAAAAACGTTCCTTTTATTAAAACTGGTCACAAAAAATACATGCCACGGCAAAAAATAGAACAGAAGCTGACGCGTTTCACACACATAGCTTCACACACATAGCTATGATTAAGCACTGGGATACAGTGTGAAACGCGTCAGCTTTTGTTCTATTTTTTGCTGTGGCATGTATTTTTTGTGACCAGTTTTAATAAAAGGAAAGTTTTTTGGACCACTGTCCACTACACTACACTGTCCACTACACTACACTGACCACTACACTACACTGACCACTACACTGACCACTACATTACACTGACCACTACACTGTCCACTACACTACACTGACCACTACACTGTCCACTACACTACACTGACCACTACACTGTCCACTACACTACACTGACCACTACACTACACTGACCACTACACTGTCCACTACACTACACTGACCACTACACTACACTGACCACTACACTGACCACTATACTGTCCACTACATTACACTGACCACTACACTGTCCACTACACTACACTGACCACTACACTACACTGACCACTACACTGACCACTACACTGTCCACTACACTACACTGACCACTACACTGACCACTATACTGTCCACTACACTACACTGACCACTACACTGACCACTACACTGACCACTATACTGTCCACTACACTACACTGACCACTACACTGTCCACTACACTGACCACTACACTGTCCACTACACTACACTGACCACTACACTGACCACTACACTGTCCACTACACTACACTGACCACTACACTACACTGACCACTATACTGTCCACTACATTACACTGACCACTACACTGTCCACTACACTACACTGACCACTACACTGACCACTACACTGACCACTACACTACACTGACCACTACACTACACTGACCACTACACTGACCACTATACTGTCCACTACATTACACTGACCACTACACTGTCCACTACACTGACCACTACACTACACTGACCACTACACTGACCACTACACTGACCACTATACTGTCCACTACATTACACTGTCCACTACACTACACTGACCACTACACTGTCCACTACACTACACTGACCACTACACTACACTGACCACTACACTGACCACTATACTGTCCACTACATTACACTGACCACTACACTGTCCACTACACTACACTGACCACTACACTGTCCACTACACTACACTGACCACTACACTGTCCACTACACTACACTGACCACTACACTGTCCACTACACTGTCCACTACACTGTCCACTACACTACACTGACCACTACACTGTCCACTACACTACACTGACCACTACACTGTCCACTACACTACACTGACCACTACACTACACTGTCCACTACACTGACCACTATACTGTCCACTACATTACACTGACCACTACACTGTCCACTACACTGACCACTACACTGTCCACTACACTACACTGACCACTACACTGTCCACTACACTACACTGACCACTACACTGTCCACTACACTACACTGACCACTACACTACACTGTCCACTACACTGACCACTATACTGTCCACTACATTACACTGACCACTACACTGTCCACTACACTACACTGACCACTACACTGTCCACTACACTGTCCACTACACTACACTGACCACTACACTGTCCACTACACTACACTGACCACTACACTGTCCACTACACTACACTGACCACTACACTGACCACTACACTGTCCACTACACTACACTGACCACTACACTGTCCACTACACTGTCCACTACACTACACTGACCACTACACTGCCCACTACACTACACTGACCACTACACTACACTGACCACTACACTGTCCACTACACTACACTGATCACTACACTGCACTGACCACTACACTGTCCACTACACTACACTGATCACTACACTGCACTGACCACTACACTGTCCACTACACTACACTGACCACTACACTGCCCACTACACTACACTGACCACTACACTACACTGACCACTACACTACACTGACCACTACACTGACCACTACACTACACTGACCACTACACTGTCCACTACACTACACTGATCACTACACTGCACTGACCACTACACTGTCCACTACACTACACTGATCACTACACTGCACTGACCACTACACTGTCCACTACACTACACTGACCACTACACTGCCCACTACACTACACTGACCACTACACTACACTGTCCACTACACTACACTGACCACTACACTGCCCACTACACTACACTGACCACTACACTACACTGACCACTACACTACACTGACCACTACACTGACCACTACACTACACTGACCACTACACTACACTGACCACTACACTGTCCACTACACTACGCTAACCACTATACTGTCCACTATACTATACTGACCACTACACTACACTGTCCACTACGCTAACAACTATACTGTCCACTACACTACACTGACCACTATAAAACATTGATTGTGACAACCATGAATCAACTTGTCATTGACATTCTACTACCAATGTTGTATCCAATCACCAGAAATTGTGCAGCGCATAAAGACTCTACACGTTTCGTGGTTTACTTGGTAATATCCGCTTCCTCGGGAGCCATACATAGACACATATTTTGTTAGAAGGTGTACATTTAATTTGTCACATAACTAAAAATAGAGAAATAGACATTAGTATATTCATATATTGTGGAGGTGTATTATTACAATTTTACATAAAAAGAGTACATCCATCTGCAGATATAAACCCACCCCTAAAGAAAGTCTCACCATGGATGCTGTGCCAGGTGAGTGGCCAGAGAACTGGACCAGGGAGGTAACCCACCCCGGAGGACACAAGAAATCACAGGATGACCCAAGTAAATTGGTACAATCTAGATAGAATATTTTAAATGTACATATGTCAGTATATTCAAATTTTCCCTCTGGTTCACACAAAGTGGCCAGATGGTAAAACACATATTAGAATGCAAATATTGGGGGCGCATGCGCGGCGCGACGCTGATGAGACGTGCTTAGTCTCAGCTCCGCTGCACCCGGTCACCTAGAAGCCGTTTCCCCAGGGTTATTTCGCTCGTTTCTACACCAAAAACATCAGCACCCCTGCGGGAACACGGGGTGCATGCCTGGCACGTAGAAGAAGCCCAAACGGAGTCAGCAACACACTTTGACTAACTTTCTCCTGGACATGGAGCAAAGAACCGGGAAGATCTCACAAAATGGCGCTGGCAGCAGCATGTGGGGAGAAGGTGAAATAGTTTCACAGCCCTGTGAAGGACAAGATAATCGTGAGTACAACTCCCCTCTCTCTAAGGCTGATCTAGATGAGAGTCTCTCGCTGATTTTTGATAAATTAGTGGAAAAAATAGAGAAGGAGGTTCACAAATCCACTGCTGCACTTTCTCATGAGATTGCCAGTATTGGAGGCCGCACAGATTTATTGGAGACCAAGCATGATGAACTCTCCCTGGCACATAATGACTTGAGAAAGGATTATGAAAATTTGGCCGATAACTTTACATTTATGCAGGCTCAGGTCGAGGACTTGGACAATAGAAATCGCCGCCAAAATATTAGAATACGCGGTATTCCAGAATCCACTACTGACCTATTGCCAGCAGTTTCCAAAATATTTCATGATTTTATTCCAGAGAAGCAATTGTCAGCTTTTTCCTGTGATAGGATACACAACAGGGCTCTCCGCCCTAAACCCACTCCAGAAAACCCTCCTAGAGATGTTATTATGTGCGTGAAGGATTTCCTGGTAAAAGAGGACATCATGCGTGCCTCTAGAAACACCCCCAACATCTCCTTTGAGGGCAAACTGATTCAAATTTATCCAGACATCTCCCCTGCTACATTAGACAGAAGACGCAGGATGAAGGAAGTCACCTCAGTCCTGCAATCTGCCAGGATAAGATACCGCTGGGGATTCCCTTTAAACTTACCATCCCCCACAATGGATCCACTTACACGGTCTTTAATGTGATCGAAGGGAAAGAACTCCTGATTAAATTAGGTCTTTTGCCTAGTGAACCACATCCCAGACTCCCTGCAACCCCAAGACCCTCGCCTATTTGGTCTACCCCTTCCAACAGACGCAGCCAGAGAGACCAGAGAAGATTGTTCGATCCTCTCCACAACCAGCCCACCTGAACTCTAAGTGATTGCATCAAGTTACTACATTGTTTGCACTAAGCGGATTGATATGTCTGATATCTCCCTCCTCAATTTGAATTTACACTGTGCTTTACTTTTCAGTGGGTTATGAGGCAACACCTCTGCTGAATATTTGCAAGGGAGAAAAAGACTGCCTGGACTCCCTCACATTAATCAACCCCTTGTCACTATTTTGAACAGCCACCTTATTATTTTTATTTTTTTTTATTTTTATTTTTTTTTCTTCCATTGGTGTTGCCTCCTCCTCTCAGGAATGACTCTGCCTCAGCCCAATAGAAAGCATTCTACGGGTGCTCTTTCCCTGGCACAGTGCCTAAATAGGCAATTTAGCCTACCTCACTTTATATTACTTGAATGAATATGTGTTGCTGTACTACTGTTTTAAGTTACCATGCACTAATATGCTGAATTTTTTATTTTTACATACAACCTGTTACTCCTGACCGGGTGCGTCCGCCGTTGTTGGATTGACCCCACTCCTGCCTCGGTCCTCGTCCGGATCACCACACTGTGATGGTCTGGCTGAGCCTGATGCGGGTACAGGACAACTTTTTTTTGTCCTTTAGATTTTTTTTATTTTTCTTCTATTTTTTGAAGATGCTCTTACCCAAAATAGGCAGTTGGTTACCTGCCTTAAGGTCCCTGGTTATTTCCAGGATTGCAATGTTATGCTGTTCTCCATTTAAAAAAATGAGTATGTTATTTACATGCATAGAGTATAATGCCCCGTACACACCATCACTTTATGTGATGAAAAAAAACGACACTTTCTGTGAAGTAAAAAATGACGTTTTTGAAACTTCAATTTTCAAAGACGAAGTTGCCTACACACCATCGTTTTTCTCACAATGTTCTTGCAAAGTGAGGTTACGTTCCACCACGTTTTACCATTGAAGTAGCTTCTGGGCATGCGTGGATGAAAAAACGTCTTACAAAACGACGTTTTTTGCTACACACGGTCAATTTCTGTGAAGTAAAAAGTGCACTTTTGAAAAACGACACATAAAATTGAAGCATGCTTCAATTTTTTTTGGTCGTTTTTTACAAGACATAAAACGACGTTTTCCCCCACACACAGTCAATTAAAGTGACGTTTTTAAAAACGTCATTTTTTTTCATCACATAAAGTGATGGTGTGTACGCGGCATTAGTATCCTCATTATTTTTCATTATCAGGTATACATAACCAGTATGATCTCTACCTCTGTACCCTATATAGCAGTGGTTCTCAACCTTTCTAGTGCAGTGACCCCTTGATAAAATTTCCCAAGTTGTGGGGACCCCTAACAGTAGAATTTTTGTAGCATGGGTTTTCAGCACCTAAGGCCAGACAAGTAATTTGCGCCCCTAGCCCACGGACATTTATGGATGCCTAAGTCCCTTACACTCGTACAGTATTAAAACCCCTTCTGGTACATTTTAGGATGTACCACTCTCTCTGTTTTCCTTTCTTTCACTTGTATCTCTCTTAATTTCTTGTCCCCCCACCCCTCTCTCTAGTCATCTTTCCTGTTCTTTCTCTCCATTTTGTCTTTGTTCCTCTCCCTCTTTTCCTCTCCCTTCCATGTATTCTCTACTTTTATTCCTTCTCTTACTCCTTGGGGGGGAGGTTCTGGCGGGGAGTTCTGATCAGCCAGCTTAGATGCTCTTGATCAAATCATCTGCTGATCTGAGAACTGTAGTGGGGACTTTAAATGGCAATTCTAATCACAGGTAGTGTTACTCAATGTGTCGCCAGCTCTGTGGTGTCTCGCAGCAGTGACACCTATGCCGAAATCAGGAGATAGGGTCTCCTCCAGCCCCTCCCACTTCCCACTTCTCACCTGTCAGCTGACCTCTAGTCTCTGCCCCACAGCCATGCTGTGAACTGAATGGGCAGACAAGGGCTCCAGGAGCAGCCCAGCTGGGCGGCCGCAGGCTCCATGGACAGCTCTGCTGGATGGCTGTGAAAAGGCTGAGAGTGCTGCAGGAACAGCCCAGGATTTGGTGACCCCTGGCAAATTGTCATTTGACCCCTAAAGGGGTCCCGACCCCCAGGTTGAGAACCACTGCTCTATAGGGTGATCCATACTATGGAGGTCCTATACCATGGTAGTTATTGCACATGGTCGTTACACTTCATGTTTAGATACTTTATTTTGTATTCAGTTAAAGTTTGTATCTTGCAATTTTTCACTCTTATCTCTTATCAGATATCGGATCATAGTATTGTTCAGTTGATAGGCTGCTATAACTCTCATTATGGGTCTTAGGATTCTATCACACAATACTAATGGGTTTAACTCCCCCCCACAAGCGCAAAAAGGCTTTCCAACAATATAAAAAATTGGGGGCTGATATCATCCTTCTCCAAGAGACCCACTTTGCAACCTCTAATCACCCTAAATATTTCCATAAACATTACAATCAAACTTATTTTACCACCTTCGCTAATAAAACCAAGGGTGTCGCCATTTTATACGCAATTCTCTGATCTTTGATGTACATCATGTGTTTAGAGATCCTGAAAGTAGATACATCATTCTCAAGGGAAGCATTAATAATAAAGAAATCACTATGGCATCTGTTTATGCCCCGAATGATACCCACACTTCATTTTTTGTTAAATTCTTCGAAACCCTTGATAAATATCATTCTCCCCATATGCTGATAGGTGGGGACTTTAACCTTGCCGCCCATCCAATCCTTGATAAAAGTATAGTTTCTCCTCACACTAAATCATTCTCCAAGACCATCAACCGGTTGACTAACAAAATGCAACTAATTGACACCTGGAGAGCTCATAACACAGGTATCAGGGCCTATACCCATTACTCGCACCCACATGATTGTTATGCCAGACTTGACTATGTCTTTTCTACTCCTATTCTCCCTGCCAACTCTTCTCAAGCCCAGATCCATCCTTGCCCATGGTCGGATCATAACATTTGCACCTTTACCACATCATATATAGGCCTTGCTCCCTCTCCATACAACTGGCGTTTTAATGACTCCCTGCTAACTGACCCCATTAACAAATCTACCATCTCCTCACATATAGAAAACTATTTTTCTGACAACATAGACGGTGAAACCCCGCCCACATCGATCTGGATTGCCCATAAGGCAGTCTTAAGGGGACATATTATCAGTCTGGCAGCGTCCAGGAATAGGGAAAGATAGGCAGATATCAAGCGCC
Organism: Rana temporaria; assembly: GCF_905171775.1. Taxonomy (NCBI): domain Eukaryota; kingdom Metazoa; phylum Chordata; class Amphibia; order Anura; family Ranidae; genus Rana; species Rana temporaria. The sequence continues at coordinate 14,541,296 of NC_053496.1, forward strand.
TTACCAATGAGCTTCACCATCTTTACATTAAACTACACCACGCAGTTGACCCTATCATCACCCAACAAATTCAAGACAAACGCAAGTCCTTAGATCTACTCCTCTCCACCAAAGTTGAAAGGTCCCTCAGATTCTCCAAAGCCAAATATATGCTTCACTGTAACTCCCACTCAGCGATGTTTGCACGTAAACTCAAACAAGACTGTAACCCAACCCATTTATACAAACTTAGAGACAATAATGGTAATATAGTTTCCCATCCACAAAAGGTGATGGATATATTCACTTCTTTCTATCGAGACCTTATGTCTGACCCCAACACCCCCCCAGGTGTTGCTGCTAAGTCTTGGCTCGACAACATTGACCTCCCTTTCCTAGATCAAGACCACTTAGAGTCCCTCAATGCCCCATGCACAACTGATGAAGTTACTCAAATTATCAAATCACTCAAATCCTCTACAGCACCTGGTCCAGATGGCTACACCTCTTTATATTATAAAAAATACGCCCCTATTCTCGCCCCTCACTTAAAAAACCTATTCAATCACGTTTTGGAGGGTAATGACTTCCCAAGGGAGATGCTGCTGGCAAATTTGTCCCTTATCCCTAAACCCAATAAGGACCATTCACTTCCCCAAAATTTCCGCCCTATTTCGGTCTTGAATAATGATCTTAAGACCTTTGGCAGGATCTTAGCGGATAGGCTTGCCAAAGTTATATCCCCACTAGTACATATTGACCAATCAGGCTTTATCCCCAATAGACAGATCACGGATAACATCAGACTTGTTACCAACATTGTTCAGGATGCTAATCTCCACTCACGCCAAGCTTGTCTTCTTAGCCTTGATATCCACAAGGCGTTCGACAGTGTAAGCTGGTCATATTTAAATTATATACTACCCAGATTTGGAATCTCTGGGGCATTTTTGCAGGGGTTTAATGCGCTATATAGCTCCCCACAAACTCGCATCCGGATACCTGGTATCAACTCTGACTTTTTCCCCTTGGGCAGGGGAACTAGGCAGGGTTGCCCCCTATCCCCACTTCTCTTCACTCTCGCTATTGAACCTCTTGCACAGGCTATTAGAGCCAACTCAGATATAAAGGGCTACACTAAAGACCACAAAGAATACAAAGTCAGTTTATACGCTGATGATGCACTGTTATATCTTACAAACCCCCACACCTCCATTCCGGTTCTTCTTAAAGAACTAGATCTTTTTCATAAGATCTCTGGGCTTAAAATTAACCTGAACAAATGCTCCGCGTTACCTATCAATATCCCCCCAGATGCTCTGAACCTTCTCCAGGAAAACTTCCCCTTCACATGGATTTCATCCTCAATTAAATATCTAGGAGTTAATGTCACCCCTCTACATAATAGTCTTTTTAAGACCAACTACACCCCCCTATTTGCCCGCATTACCTCTCTATTGAACACTTGGTCATATTTCGTTCCTGGGAAGAGTCTGCGCAATCAAGATGAATATCCTCCCCAAATTATTGTACTATTTTCGCACGCTACCAATTAATATTCCCAAATCCAAACTTGAGGCCCTGCAGAGACTTATTAACAAATTCATATGGGCTGATAAAAGACCGAGATATAGTTACGCTTTACAATACAGAAATCAGTCCAAGGGTGGTTTAGGCCTACCCAATCTGTGGAAATATTTCCTGGCTGCCAGACTCTCCCAGATTTCCCAGTGGTTCTCTCCTGACAATAATATCTCTTGGAAAAACTTTGAGACCTCATCTATACGCCCACTACATCTGCAGGGTATACTTTGGTCCAGATATGTTCTCTACCGCGACCTCATTAGGCGCAACATCATAGTGGCAAAACAATAGAGACATTTTCTCACTGGCTTCAGATGTCTCCCCACTCACTTCCTTTTTGGGCGACTCCAGATTCCCCCTTGCATACAAGGACAGCCACTCATTTTCCATCTGGGTTGAACGGGGACTCACTACTTTGGGTTCACTGCAATCCAGATGGAAATTTAGGCCCTTTGACTCCCTTCAGAGGGACTTTAAATTTCCCCCCACAGAGTTTAAGAGATATCAACTGATCAAATCTTTTTTTTAAACACATTTTTCACTCTCCACGAACCCCACTGTCACCATGTTTGAGAGAATATGCAAATCCCTGTCCAGAGACAGAGGTATGATCTCTAGAATTTACAACTACCTTAATGACTTCTCTGCTCCAGAAAAAACACAACCCATGTTACACTGGGAATCTGATCTGAATATTGACCTCTCCCCTGATACTTGGCACACCATGACAGATAATCTTCGCAAAAGTAATAGAGCAGTATCCTTCAGAGAAACTCCAACCAAACTATTCACTAGATGGTATCTCACCCCGTCCAAAATCAATACATTTTACCCCTCAGTATCTCCAGAATGTTTTAGGGGCTGCCAATTAGAGGGCACTTTACTACACACTTTTTGGAGCTGCCCACGTCTCTCACAAGTCTGGAGGGAGGTTACTAATAGAATTGAAGAATCCTCTAAACAAAAAATCTCCCACACCCCTCAGATATGCCTTCTGTACAGTGATGTCCCTGGCATCCCACTCCCCTGTAACAGACTCCTTCACTCGCTGTGCAGTTCAGTACAGTGGATGATAGCACTGAATTGGAGATCTGGGGAAATAATATGGTCACAGGTGCTAGGTAGAATGGAACTTTTGAAACTTTCAGAGAGAATATACCATACAATCAATGATAGCCTACATATATTTGAGACCAAATGGTCATATTGGTAGCAGTCTTGTGGTTGCTCTATTCATTCTTACAACACTTCGACCTTTTACGACGTATCGTCATGTTCCTTTTTTACTTTCGCCTCCATAGGTTTCAATTAATGTAAAGTATTCCTTTATTACCTTGCATATTACTTTAATCATTGTATACCGTTGAAAAGATTGTATGCTCTTTGCAAATTATCTGTATACCAATTTACGTACTTCAATAAAAAAAAAATTGTAAACAAAAAATAGAATGCAAATATTATTACTCTTATATGTATGTATGTAAATATATACCTTTTATAAAGAGACGTCTGTCTATCACCTCAAAGTCACCTTTGTGTATTATATTTGAATAGCCCCTCTGGGTACAGGGAGGTCTGAAAACAATGATAAACAATGATTATAGTTATTATTCCTTGGCTTGATCCTAATGGGGTCATAACCATTATTGTGAGGATAAATAATTTTTATTTATTTTTTATTTTTATCATTTCACCTGGATTCTTTACATATATTACGACCAAATGTAGATCTGATGAACTCCTTTTGGGAATATACTGATGAATGTGAATGTGCACCTGTGTGTATTAAAGTGGAAGTAAACCCTTCAATTTCATAGTTACAAAAACAGTTAACATTCCCGGCATGCCGGAAATGCTAGCTGTCACATTTGTTTGTGCTCTCAACCAAACTGCCAAACCATCCAATGGCTGGTTTCATAACAGGTCACATGTACAGCATCATGGCAGTTGCAGATTAAACAGAGGTCAAGATGGCCACTTCCATGGCTGAAAACGATAGGGAGGTTTACTTCCACTTTAAGAAAAATATATCCTAATCACTTAAGGACCGCCTAACGCCGATACGATACGTCAACAGAATAGCATGGCTGGGCACAATCACGTACCTGTATGTCCCCTTTAAGTGCCCAGCCGTGGATCGCGACCCGGTCTGAAGCTCCGTGACCACGGCCACGGGACCCGTGGACCCGATCGCCACCGGTGTCCCGCGATCGGTCACCGGAACTGAAGAACGGGGAGAGGTAAGTGTAAACACACCTTCCCCGTTCTTCACAGTGGCAGTGTCATTGATCGTCTGTTCCCTGATATAGGGAAAGACGATCAATGACGTCACATGTCCACCCCCACCCCCTACAGTTAGAAACACATATGAGGTCACACTTAACCCCTTCAGTGCCCCCTAGTGGTTAACTCCTAAACTGCAATTGTCCTTTTCACAGTAATCAGTGCATTTTTATAGCACGTTTTGCTGTGAAAATGACAATGGTCCCAAAAATGTGTCAAAATTGTCTAAAGGGGCCGCCATAATGTCACAGTCACGAAAAAAATCGCTGATCGCCGCCATTAGTAGTAAAAAAAAAATATTAATAAAAATGCCATAAAAAAATATCCCCTATTTTGTAAACGCAATACATTTTGCGCAAACCAATCGTTAAACGCTTATTGCAATTTTTTTTAACCAAAAATAGGTAGAAGAATACGTATCGGCCTAAACTGAGGAAAAAAAAACATTTTTATATCTTTTTTGGGGATATTTATTATAGCAAAAAGTAAAAAATATTGATTTTTTTTCAAAATTGTCGCTCTATTTTTGTTTATAGCGCAAAAAATAAAAACCACAGAGGTGATCAAATACCACCAAAAGAAAGCTCTATTTGTGGGAAAAAAAGGACGCCAATTTTGTTTGGGAGCCACGTCGCACGACCGCGCAATTGTCGGTTAAAGCGACGCAGTGCCGAATCGCAAAAAGGGGCAAGGTCCTTAACCTGCATACTGGTCCGGTGCTTAAGTGGTTAAACTACAATTAGTCAGTGCACTATTTTGATTAGATGTATCTGTATATTTTCTGGAATGACAAAGGGCCAGATCCAGAGAGCAAGTACGCCGGCGTATCTACTGATACGCCGGTGTACTTTCAAATTTCCTGCGTCGTATCGTTATTTTGAATCCTCAAAACAAGATACGACGGCTTCAGGGTTAGATCCGACAGGTGTACGCCTTCGGATCTAAGATGCAATACTTCGGCGTCCGCTGGGTGGCGTTTTCCGGGTCGGGTATGCAAATTAGCGAATTATGACGATCCACGAACGTACACGCGGCCGTCGCATTTTCTAACGTCGTCTCTAGTCGGCTTTTTCCGCCGTATAGTTAAAACTGGTATTTTGCGGCGTATAGATAGACTTGCCATGTTAAGTATATCCGTCGTTCCCGCGTCAAAATTTGAATTTTTTTTTTTGCGTAAGTCGTCCGTGAATAGGGATGGACGCAAGTCACGTCTGAGTTAAAAAAATGATGTCGTTGCGACGTCATTTCGCGCAAAGCACGGCGGGAAATTTCAAAACGGAGCATGCGCAGTTCAATCGGCGCGGGGACGCGCTTCATTTAAATGAATCGCTCCCCCTACCCGCCCAATTTGAAATCCGCCGCCAGAAATACACTATGCCGCCGTAACTTATGGCGCAAAATCTTCCTGGATTCGACTTAGAGCCAGGTAAGATACGGCGGCGTAGCGTATCTCTGATACGCTGCGCCTGTCCATTTCTATGTGGATCTGGTCCAAAGACTTTTAGAAATTAATTGTATGAATTTATATTAATATATTCTTTATATTTTTCTAAAAATAGTCTGTTACTGTGCCTACAAAGTCCAAAAGCCCCTCAATTTTCCTGTTCTAGATCTCTTCATGAGGACGCGGCACATGCTCTATATCATGGGTGCTCAACCTGTGGCTCTCCAGCTGTTGCGGAACTACAATTCCCATGAGGCATTGCAAGCCGCTGACAGGTACAAGCATGTCTCCCAAAGGCTGAGGCATTATGGGAATTGTAGTTTTGCAACAGCTGGAGAGCCACAGGTTGAGCACCCATGCTCTATATAGATGTATCCACAGTGCCACTGTTATGATACACTTATCCAATTATTTCCAAGTTCATTCCAAGAGGTCTGTGGCAGAGACCGTCTGGACATTGGTTTGTGCTTCATCCCGGTGCATTGCCACGAAATGAGATTTGCCATCGGATGAGATGGTCCGCCTCCATCACATCCTATTGGTTCACTCCTGTCACGTGACATATTTAAACGTCAAGTATCGACGCGAACATCAGTCTCAGCTAGGCTATCATAGGGAGAGGATCTCCTCTCCCTGTGATAGCTGAAGCTGCACGGAGCTGGTGCACGGAGCTCACATGGCCTCTGTGGCCCGATTCCGAGAGCGGAATCGGGCCACAGAAGCTCATACATTTACTAGGCTAATAAATGTTCTCCTTCATTACAATGTCACTTCGGGATCTACAGCGATATCGGGATCCCTCTGCCCGATATCGCTGTCATGCCTCCCCGCGAGCGCGATAGATCCACAGCGCTATCGGGATCCCAATGCCCGATAGCGCTGTCAGCGTGCCTCCCGCCAGTGCTAACTACACCCCGCGCCCGCAGCTCTACTCCCCGTCCCCCGTTAAGGCTCAGGGAACAGGGAACAGAAAGTAGAGCATCGGGTGCAGGTAAAGTAGTAGTGCGCAGGCGCAGCACTACGCAAATAGCTCCGTGCACCAGCTCCGTGCAGCTTCAGCTATCACAGGGAGAGGAGATCCTCTCCCTATGATAGCCTAGCTGAGACTGATGTTCGCGTCGATACTTGACGTTTAAATATGTCACGTGACAGGAGTGAGCCAATAGGATGTGATGGAGGCGGACCATCTCATCCGATGGCAAATCTCATTTCGTGGCAATGCACCGGCTGCTAGGCTAGGTAAGAGGGGACTATCTGGGGGAGCAATACCCACTCAATAACTGAGAGTGGAGACTGATTGACTATTTTGAGTATTCTGTACCGTGTGCCTGAACCTTCCCCTACTCTTCTCCTCCCTTCTACTTTCTCTATTCAAGTTACCCTGCAGAAAGAAATAAAACCAGACTGTTGGAGGTTTTACGTCTGTCTGGACATTGCATTTATTATGGACTTTCCCACCCTGACAACGAAGCTACAAAGGTAACGTGCAAACCCAAAATTTTGTTGCCAAAAGAAACCTAGTGGGGAATTCTTCCATTTTCAATGTTTCAAAGAATGTGCAATTATATCTTTAAAAAGTAGTCCTTCATCGAGTGCCTGGTTAGAGTATACTCACTTAAAACACTTAATGGGAAAACGGTCCTTCATACAGTAGATTCTCTTATACCAGGGGTCTCCAAACTTTCAAAACAAAGGGCCAGTTCACGGTCCTTTAGACTTTAGGGGGGCCATAAATACCATATCTTTGGTGACAGTGGAAGGACGAGTGCCCCATTGTTGGTGTTAATGGAAAGAATTGATGGTGTCAGTTGGAGGAATAGTGCCCCATTGGTGTCAACAAGAATTATGCCCCAAGGGCCGCATTAAGGCAAGCAAAGGGCCACATCCGGCCCCAGGGCCGCAGTTTGGAGACCCCTGTCTTATACAGATATTAAATCCTTAGCCCTGGATCACACTGGTGCGATTTGACATGTCAAATCGCATGTCAAATTGGCGGCATTTGCCAGCACCGATTTCAAAAGGCCTTCCACTGTATAGCTGTCTACCTATAGAAGTCTTGGAGTCTGCTAATTATCATTGCATCTACTCAAGGGTATCCTGCCCCTAACTCGCTCACCCCTAGTTCTGTTAGACAATAAATCTCTTATTTACATTCAAAAAGTGATTGGCGCCCATCATTCTTCTTGCATCACACCCACCATGCCTGGTAACCCACTCTACAAGGAAGGATGTCAGCTCTCCCTAACCCAGGGGTCTCCAAACTTTTTAAACAAAGGGCCGGTTTACTGTCCTTTGGGCTTCAGGGGGGCTGAAATTTGGCCAATGTGAGTAGAACATGGGGGAGTAAACATTGTCCTGTTATTGGTTTTAACAGAAGGAACGGTGCTCCATCGATGGTGTCAGTGGGAGGAATGATGCTCCATCATTTGCCATAGTAGGAGAAACAGTGCCCCATTGATGGTGTCAGTGGGAGCAATAGTGCCCTGTAATTGGTCTTAGGGGAAGCAGTGCCCCATTGATAGTATCAGTGGGAGGAATAGTGCCTATCATTGGTCTTAGTAGGAGGAATTTTGCCCCATCGATGGTGTCAGTGGGAGGACTGTTGCCTCATCATTGTCAGTTGGTGGAACAGTGTCCCAAGGGCCGGATATAAGCAAGCAAAGGGCCGCATCTGGCCCCCGGGCCACAGTTTGGAGACCACTGCTCTAACCCTTGAGGTCACCATTAGGCCTCTTGGACCACGGGGCCTTGCTACATTTTATATATATATATATATATATATATATATATATATATATATATATATATATATGTGTGTGTGTGTGTAGTGCCTGGTTACTTCAAAGTACCGGTGCTATTTAAATTTAGAGAGAGATCAGAGTGTTAATTGAACTCTGATCCAGTTAATATGTTTAAACTTGGGTCTCTGTCTCAGCTTGGCTGTGCTGTGGGCTCATTCTGTTGTTACTGGGGTGCTCTTTCCACCACAGGGCAGTAGGTGGCAGCAGTGGAGTCAAGGTTTGGGTGCTTTTCCCCAGAAGCCAATCAGGAGGGTTGGGCTTCGCTGTGCATGCTGGGGAAGGGTATTTATGGGGCAGACGCCATTTGTTCTGGGTTCTTCTTCGAGTGCGGAACCCACCTTTAGGGTGACTGCACCACGGCGCCCCAGCGTTATACCCTACCGGGCCAGGGCGTGCGTGCCACGCGGTGTACCTAGTTGCGGGAACATGCTGGTTTCGAACATTTGAGCTGTGGCAGGGAGCCCAGTGGTCGACTGGGTTCCCAAATTCTGAAGATCCCAAGCGAGTTAGCTGTTCGGTGGGGAGTCCATCTGAGGAGAGCCAATGAGAGGCTGGTGATCCAATAGGGTCTCGACAAACCACCGGGGATCGAGGTATCCAGACACTGAGAGGCTGGTCACCTGTCAGTCGGTACCTGAAAGCAACTTGAAGGAGATCCAGGCGTAATTCTATCAAGGGGGTTTATCTCAAGAGGGCCTGTGGCAGAGGTTTCTCTCTGAGTCCATTCCAGGAGGGTCTGTGGCAGAGACTTTTCCCTAAAGGTTCCCGTCCATTCCAGGAGGGTCTGTGGCAGAGACTTATCCGTAAAAGTTTGAGCCACACTCTGGCAGGTCAGTGAGAGAGGCCTGTCCAGGTACGCTATTGCCACTCAAGCAGGAGTGGCGCAGAGAAGTGTTACACGTGGGAGCAGGGCTGTTTTCCCTATTGCTACACCTGAATCTGCTATTCTTCTTCTCCTTTTAACTCTACCTTCTTCACCACAAGTTTTATTGTTTTTACCCGGGTGGGTAATAAAGAGCACAGAAAAGACACCTGTCGTGGACATTCCATTACTACTGCTATATGCACCATTCACCCTTAGGAATTCAGAGAGCCACGAGTTAAATGTGCCACCCAAAACAAACCAGCAGCTCCTCCGGGGGTAGTGCTACATATATATATATATATATATATATATATATATATATATATATATATATATATATATATACACACAAACACACAAATATGTTGCCTTGCGTTTCTGTGGCTAAATTTGAATACTGTAGACTTGCAGAGCTCTTGCTGTAGTCTCACCACTGCAACTTTGCTCTTGCTATAGACTTGCCACGCAAATTTGCTACAAATTGCAAAAGTGTCAACCGGAACTTGTGCTTCTCATGCTCTGCAAGTGTACAATGTGCAGCAAGTTACCAGATTTACAATTCAACACTGCCACAAATTTGTGGCATGTTATCCTTGCTATCTGGGTAGTTTACACTTACAGATGGAGCTTGGTAAAAAACACATGGTTGAGCCACGTTTTTACTGTCCCACCCTCCAACCCCTCCCATTAAAGCTGCAAAGGCAAAAGACTGTGACTGCAATACTTTGCAATGCGGCATGTAGCAAAAGTTATTTCAGAGGAAAAGATCCATAAGCCGCACATCATCAAGCAGACTCATGTGCATGAAGTGAGATGAATGGCAGCCTCAGCCCAAACATCAGATAGGCCACACCCCCAATGTGTTTTGCTCCGCTTCTTGGCGCTTAGTCATGGCAAAAGTTATTCCCCTTGTTGTTACAGTATCACCCGTCCAACATGACCCATTTAGTTCAAAGGGGCCGTGTCCCATCTGCATGCAATTCTCTAGGATGTGCTGCAGTGTGCGCAGTGGCATAGCGTGGGGGGTGCGGAGGGGGCCGTGGCACCGGGCGCATCATGTAGGGTGGCGAAATTTCATGCCAGTGTTTGTCAGTACTGGCAGCCTACTCCTAATTTTAAGTTCCTCTGTCCCCTGCACTCTGGCTGCCATGTTCAGTGTCCGGCGCCCTGTGATTGGGCGTATAGGGGTCATGTGAGGCGTGGGGCTGGCCTTTCTGCGATCACAATTGCTCCTGAAGTCCCCCCATACACCCAATCAAAGTGCGCCAGATATTGAACATGGTGGACAGAGCGTGGGGGAGACAAGCAATCAAAAATGGGAGCCGCCGCCGTCGCTGTCTTCTCCTATCCTCCGGACCGATGCAGGACAAGAAGGTGAGTGAGACTCCCTCGTGAGAGTCGTGTTACTGGGGATGGACACGGACTGGGGAGAGGGAGCAGTCAGAGAGAGATGTGGCCAACGTGGGCCCCGAAGTCAGGCTCACACACACGCACCTCGCGCCAGGAATGCCATGAGGCGAAGGACCCAATAAACTGGCATCTGCCCCTTAAGTACCCCTTCCCAGCATGCACAGCGGGGTCTCCACTCCCACTGTACCACTGCCGAGAAAGGACACCCAATACACCAAGGTGTTCCAACATAAGGCCAAGATGGCAACACCACCTGCAGGCAACAAGGGAAACTACCAAGCAGTCCACAGCCAGAACAGAGGCAAATTTGTGTTAATCAAACAGGTCTGGGCCCAAATACTGGCCCAGACTTCCCTTAAATTTTAAATAGCGCCCCCTAGATTTCGGGTGGGCACTACACATATATATTTATAAAGAAATTCTTTGAAACATTATACTTTTACTGTATAAAGTAATATGTCAAAAATTGTTAATGCAGATATGTAAAAGTGGAGTTCCACCCAAAAAAAAAAAAAAAAATTGTACCAAAATCCTACAAAAAATGTTTTAATTTTTTTTTACTTACCAGAAATTGTGGTTGCTAGGCAGATCTTCCTAATCTGCCTCTTCCTAGTCCGTGGCTGGTCTTCATCCTCGTGTTGTCTTCTGGGGAATGGGGCGTGCTGCCTTCTGGGAACTGTTTGTATCAAAGAGAGCAGCTGCCCATTCATACAGTGCCGCAAGACTCACACATGTGCAGTAGGAAACGGGCAGTAAAGCCGCAGGGCTCCACTGCCTGTTTCCCTTAGTGAGGATGGCGGCACCGGGACCTGCCACGATCAAGGGATCGGCCTAGGCGGGGAGACATCGCGGGTGCCTGGGACAGGTAAGTGTCTTTATTAAAAGTCAGCAGCCACAGTGTTTGTAGCTGCTGACTTAAAAAATAAAAATCGCGGGTGGAACACTGTTTTAACCACTTAAGACCTGGACAATTATGCAGGTTAAGGACCTTGCCCCTTTTTGCGATTCGGCACTGCGTCACTTTACCTGACAATTGCGCGGTCGTGCGACGTGGCTGCCAAACAAAATTGGCCTTCTATTTTTCCCACAAATAGAGATTTATTTTGGTGCTATTTGATCACCTCTGCAGTTTTTATTTTTTGCGCTATAAACAAAAATAGAGAGTCAACCGGAACTTGTGCTTCTTGTGTTCTTGTTTTACTATTAATCAGCGATTTTTTTCGTGACTGCGACATTATGGCGGACACATCGGACAATTTTGACACATTTTTGGGACCATTGTCATTTTCACAGCAAAAAGTGCTATAAAAATGCACTGATTACTGTGAAAATGCCAATTGCAGTTTAGGAGTTAACCACTAGGGGGCGCTGTAGGGGTTAAGTGTGACCTCATATGTGTTTCTAACTGTAGGGGGCGGGGCTGGACGTGTGATGTCATTGATCGTCTTTCCCTATATCAGGAAACAGATGATCAGTGACACTGCCACAACGAAGAACAGGGAAGGTGTGTTTACACTCACCTCCCCCCGTTCTTCAGCTCCGGTGACCGATCGCCATCGCCGCGACGATGACGCGGTGACGTGCGTGACCCTGGAAGGTCAATGCTTCCACGCATGCGTCGAATCACTTCGACGCATGCGAGGGCTTTCGGCCGAGCGGACATGTCCGGTGAGTCGTACAGACGACCGAACATGTCCGACGGACAGGCTTCCAGCGGACATGTTTCTTAGCATGCTAAGAAACATTTGTCCGCTGGAAACCTGTCCGATCCGCCGGAAAATTGTCCAGTCGGCCGTACACACGACCGAACATGTCTGCGGAAACTGGTCCGACGGTGGCCACCTTTTCTTCAAGTCAAACCCGAACACTTTAGCAGCGCACAGCAATTTTTGTTTTATAGTATAAACTATACAAATATTTTGTTATTAGGTGCGTGGCTTGGCGCGCGGCTTGGATGGCAGCACATTAGAGGAGCTCCAGTTAGCACACAGCCTACTTGCCTGATACCCAACCACCGAAGCACCGATGCCAGGCAAGAAGCTCTTCTATACACCCCAGGCTCGATCCCGACGAGGAAAGACACAGAGCATTACAGACCACTTCTCCCAAAAACAGGCTGCTCAGTACGGGGAAGCTGGTCCCAAGATGGCGCCAACACGCCACGAGGAGGACCTCAGTGGAGACTCCGATTCCGCAGCCGAGGACTCAGGTAGGGGCACGTCTCGCTCCAACAAGCCTCTGACTTATGAGGACATGTCAGGCTTCACGGCGGACATAAAGTCCTGAAAACCAATCTGTTGGTGCTCACAGAGAAGCTGGCAGCATCGGAGCACGCAGGCAGGCAACGGGACAAAGCCATACACAGGCTGGAGGGGGTGACGGTCTCCCATGCTAATCATTTCATTGAAATGAACAGACACCTTGAAGACCTCGACAACAGAGGACGAAGGTCCAACATTAGGGTGAGAGGCATCCCAGAATTGGTGGATTCGGACCGCATCATCCCTGCCCTCCAAAGATTGTTCAATAGCTTGCTTGAAAGACAGGGAGATAGAATTGTGCGCGCCCATAGAGCTCTCAGACCTAGGGGCTCAGACACAGCACCTCCAAGAGACATTATCTGCTGTCTCCAAAATTTCCAGCTGAAAGAGGAGATCATGCAAAAAGCAAGAAGGAACGACTGCATCGTTTTCAATGGGGAATCCATTATGTTATTTCAAGATCTATCCCAGATCACCTTAAAGAACCGCAGGGCCCTGCGTCCATTATGAGATGCACTGAGAGAGAAAGAAATAAAGTATACTTGGCGCTTCCTCTTCGCGCTCATTGTCTCAGCAAATGGCCACCAGCATGTATTGAGAGTCCCAGCGGACTTGCCGGACTTTTGTTGAGGGCCTGGGGCTGGACACAATCGCTCTCCAGACTGGTATGCTGATTTTGCTTTACCACTACGCGAGCGGAGCCCATCTCATTCACCGCTCTCCTCTCCTGAGAAGAGGCAGTCGAAGAAGATGAAAAACACCAAAGGTGGAGGATCCAGGAATGGAACCCCGGGACGGTGATCTGCCCTAGCCCAGGACCGAGTGGACGATTACTGAGAACCCAGACCTGATGATTTTTCGTCTGACAGTGCTGCTCTGATACGCACAAGTAGCTTGCTCTGCCCCAGACATTTTTCTAGAGTATCCCGCCTACCAGGGACACCAGACCGCCTCCCGAGATGATAACAGCTCTCCTTGTGGTGCTGGGGTTTTTTTTTTCAGCCTGGTGTCACGGGGAGGTATTAGCGGTGACTACATTCCTTGCCGGGTAGTATATGTACTTTAGTTATTTCACCCTACGAGGAGGAGACTTCCGCTTTAAGATTCAGTGGTATAGATGGGGGAACCTTTTTGGCGGGAGGCAGTTATTTAAAGTGGGTAGTTCCACCTGTAATTTTGTTTATTTTCGACTCTCCTCATTTTGGGATGTTACAGTTTTTTTTCTTCTTTTCTCCTCATGAAACGTCATATTTGGCATGCGTATGGAGATTCGATGACAGGGTGCGCCAATCTGTTTCTGGGGCGCAGCTCGTCACCGACTGGTCGGGTTAATTAATTGTTGCTTCACATTTGTTTAAATACAAATAGCTATTTTTAAGGCTGTGTGTGGTTAGAAGGTACAGTTACAGATTTACTTCTTTTTTTTTATATATATATTGCTATTTGCAGGTTCTGTTACCTTATTGTCGTTTGGAGTGAAAGGGACGCGCACTTCCACTTACCAGGTGGCCGCCTCCCTCTCCCCCACAAAAGTGCACGGTCCTATTGGGCCGCGAGGCACTATTATCTTTTGACCTCAGAAGATAGGGCTCTATCATGAGGTAGATCATACACTCGTCTATTCCTTTCCTATACTAACTTTTTCTCTTCCTTTTCCTGTCTCTTATGTGGATTCGATTATTAGATTGTACAATCATAACTCAGTGTTCTTTCTCTTTTAAATTTTGTTTTAGGCCCCAATAAGTGGGTATCCGCTCCTGGGTTTGTCTCATGGCGTACTCCTCGCTTGGCCGCGCCCCGGTGGTGATCTCACATAATGTTCGAGGGCTGAATTCACCAGAAAAGCGCTCGCCGTTGCTCAGGGAACTCAAAAAAGGTAAACCTCATTTCGTATATTTGCAAGAGACGCACTTTAAAACACACCAGGTGCCTAGACTCACCGACTCAACATTTTTTAGGGCAATCCATGCCACCAACGATCTTGCCAAATCCAAGGGAGTCTCAATTCTGATTCATAAGGATGCACCCTTCGAACTTACGGACCAGCAGGTGGACCCGGAGGGCAGGTTTTTATTCGTCAAAGGGATTTATGGTTGTACACCTTTAACTTTGGCGACCGTATATTTTCTCAACAGGGCCCATTTATCCTTCTGTAGGCATTTAGTTCAACAGCTACAGTGCTTTGCGTCGGGATGCATAGTGTTAGGAGGGGATTTTAACATTCCGCTGAACCCCCTGGTGGACACATCCAACGGTAAAACTAGTGTGAAGTATAGGACCCTTAAAGGGTCACTAAAGGAAATTTTTTTTTTTTGCTGAAATGACTGTTTACAGGGTATAGAGACATCAAAGTTACTTGATTCCTTTTAAAAATGATTAAAAATAGATTAAATTCAATCATATAATGTGCCTACAGTTTCACTTTTGTTTTTAAACTGGTTTCATGTTTATGTGAAGTAAAGAGACCCACAGAACAAAAACAAACAAATCCAGGGCAGTGTTTTGTTTTTAAAATGAATCTGATTGGTTCTGTTAAGTTTTAGATACACAGTAATGACAGCTTAGACCATCGTGAAAAGCTCCCAGTATGATGGTTATAAGGAAACAGGCAACCAGGAAGTGTGGAGATCAGAGCAGATTTACAGCAACATCAAAGCAAAAACGAGCAATGAGGACATAAAAAAAGTACTGCAGTAAGGTAAAGGAAGCTATTTAGCTAAAAAAAATATTTCCTTTAGTGATCCTTTAAGCAGATTAAATCCCTTTGACATTCTTTACAATTGATTGACGCGTGGCGGTTCCTGAATCCGGATGGATGGGATTTTACGTTCTTTTCATTTCCCCATGAAAAGTACACGCGTATAGACTATCTTTTCATCACACATAAGATCTACCGATATTAACGGAGGCGAGCATAGGTATAGGTTCAGTCTCGGATCATGCACCAGTTGCCATGACTCTAGATCTTCTTAAGAAACAGCCAAACTCACAGACCTGGAGACTCAATTCCTCTTTGATTACTGACCCACTGTTGCCGGAGGAAATAAAGATGTCTCTAAAACTTTTTTTGAAGGTAATAACACACCTGGTATGGACCCGCTGACGATATGGGAAGCACATAAGTGCACCATCAGAGGGGAACTAATGAAGATAGGTGCAAAACGTAAAAGAGACAGAGAGGGAGAGATTAGAAACATTTCCAATCGTATACACGAGCTGGAAACGCTACACAAGCAGTCCCTTTCCTTGAGCACAGCCTCCGAATTGCTAGGCGCCAGGAAAGCATTGCAACAGATCCTTGACAACAGGGCCAAACGCTTTCTGTTCTTCAAAAGGAAGATCTATTATGAGTCAGGCAATAAAACAGGCAAATACTTAGCAAAGGCCCTGAGAGAACATATCCATAGTAACACTATTATGGGGATCAAGGGAGCCAATGGCAGGTTGGATGTGTCTACGGAGGAGATTGCAAAACATTTTCAATCTTACTACAATGGTCTATACAATTTACCGCAACAACATAGGCCCCCGGGGATGTCAGGAAGTAGGACCCACATTATCAAGGATTTTCTTACTAAGAGTGGACTACCTACTCTGGACGGTCTCGAGACCGGTGCACTTGAAGGTCAGATCACTCCCACAGAAATTCAAAACATCATCAAACATTTAAAAACGGGCAAAAGCCCAGGCCCAGATGGCTTCACAGCTATCTACTATAGATCCCTAGCTGATCTCCTGTCAGAGCCACTGGCGAAAGCACAGAACTCTCTATCCAGTCCTAGAGAGGTGACCTCGGATTGGCTTTCAGCTTATATTACAGTGATCCCAAAGCCGGACAAGGATCCCCCTGACTGTACAAGTTACAGGCCTATATCCTTGCTGAATTTGGACGTAATTTTTTTTTTTACAAAATAGTCGCTAAGAGGTTAACACCTCTCCTTCAGTTGTTAATTGGTCCCGAGCAGGTAGGCTTCATGCCAGGTAAGGAAGCGAGGGACAATATTATCAAAGCTATGCTTTTGATACACGCAGCCGCCCCACTGGATATCAAGGGCCTTCTCCTGTCCACGGATGCGGAGAAGGCCTTTGATTGCGTGGCGTGGGACTACATGCTGGCTACATGTGCACATATTGGGCTGGGTCCCAGGATGCTAACTTGGATAGCCTCTCTGTACCAAAACCCAACAGCTAGATTAAAAATAAACGTAACGCTTTCGGAAAAGGTTCACATCTCAAACGGTACGAGACAAGGTTGCCCGCTTTCACCACTTTTGTTCATTCTCTAGTTGGAGCCTTTCATTAGAACTATCAATGCGAAGAGCTTGATTAATGGTTTCATGGTTAAGGGCAGAGAATATAAAGTTGCCGCCTTTGCGGACGATTTGCTATTTTTTCTCATTAACCCGCATACCACTATCCCTAATTTGATAAATAATTTCACGCAATTTGGTTATATTTCCAACTTAAAAATAAATTCCGCAAAATCCGAGGCCTTGAACATTAGCCTGTCGGAACGTGCCCTCACGGCCGTTAAAAGGAACTCCACTTTTCGATGGACTTACAAGAGCTTGCAATACTTAGGAATCAAATTGACGCCATGATTTTCTTCGATCTTTGGCGAAAATTTTACCCCACTTTGTAGTTCTATCGAGAAAGATCTTGAGAGATGGCACAAAGGCTTTTTTTCGTGGTGCGGTCGCGCGGAAATAATTAAGAGGCAGTGGCGTTGCTAGGGGGGTGCGGGGGGTGCGGGCCGCACCGGGTGACACCCACTAGAGGGGTGACACCATCCCGATTAAAAAAAAAAAAAAAATATTTTTTTTATTTTTAGCTGACATGACCAGAGGTGCTGGTGGCTGTGTAATGTAAAAGGGGTGCAGTGATGCAGGGTGTTGTGTAATGTAAAATGGTCCAGAGGTGCAGGGGGCTATGAGATGTAAAGGGGGCCAGTGATGCAGGGTGCTGTGTAATGTAAAAGGGGTGCAGTGATGCAGGGTGTTGTGTAATGTAAAAGGGTCCAGAGGTGCAGGGGGCTATGAGATGTAAAGGGGGCCAGTGATGCAGGGTTCTGTGTAATGTAAAAGGGGTGCAGTGATGCAGGGTGTTGTGTAATGTAAAAGGGTCCAGAGGTGCAGGGGGCTATGAGATGTAAAGGGGGCCAGTGATGCAGGGTGCTGTGTAATGTAAAAGGGGTGCAGTGATGCAGGGTGTTGTGTAATGTAAAAGGGTCCAGAGGTGCAGGGGGCTATGAGATGTAAAGGGGGCCAGTGATGCAGGGTGCTGTGTAATGTAAAAGGGGTGCAGTGATGCAGGGTGCTGTGTAATGTAAAGGGGTCCAGAGGTGCAGGTGGCTGTGTAATGTAAAAGGGTCCAGAGGTGCAGGGTGCTGTGTAATGTAAAGGGGTGCAGAGGGCTGTGTAGTGTAAAAGGGTCCAGAGGTGCAGGGGGCTATGTGATGTAAAGGGGTGCAGAGGTGCAGGCGGCTGTGTAATGTAAAAGGGGTGCAGTGATGCAGGGTGCTGTGTAATGTAAAGGGGTCCAGTGATGCAGGGTGCTGTGTAATGTAAAAGGGTCCAGAGGTGCAGGGGGCTATGAGATGTAAAGGGGGCCAGTGATGCAGGGTGCTGTGTAATGTAAAAGGGGTGCAGTGATGCAGGGTGTTGTGTAATGTAAAAGGGTCCAGAGGTGCAGGGGGCTGTGAGATGTAAAGGGGGCCAGTGATGCAGGGTGCTGTGTAATGTAAAAGGGGTGCAGTGATGCAGGGTGCTGTGTAATGTAAAAGGGTCCAGAGGTGCAGGGGGCTATGAGATGTAAAGGGGGCCAGTGATGCAGGGTGCTGTGTAATGTAAAAGGGGTGCAGTGATGCAGGGTGCTGTGTAATGTAAAGGGGTCCAGAGGTGCAGGTGGCTGTGTAATGTAAAGGGGTCCAGAGGTGCAGGTGGCTGTGTAATGTAAAAGGGTCCAGAGGTGCAGGGTGCTGTGTAATGTAAAGGGGTGCAGAGGGCTGTGTAGTGTAAAAGGGTCCAGAGGTGCAGGGTGCTATGTGATGTAAAGGGGTGCAGAGGTGCAGGCGGCTGTGTAATGTAAAAGGGGTGCAGTGATGCAGGGTGCTGTGTAATGTAAAGGGGTCCAGAGGTGCAGGTGGCTGTGTAATGTAAAAGGGTCCAGAGGTGCAGGGTGCTGTGTAATGTAAAGGGGTGCAGAGGGCTGTGTAGTGTAAAATGGTCCAGAGGTGCAGGGGGCTATGTGATGTAAAGGGGTGCAGAGGTGCAGGCGGCTGTGTAATGTAAAAGGGGTGCAGTGATGCAGGGTGCTGTGTAATGTAAAGGGGTGCAGTGATGCAGGGTGCTGTGTAATGTAAAGGGGTCCAGAGGTGCAGGGGGCTGTGTAATGTAAAAGGGTCCAGAGGTGCAGGGTGCTGTGTAATGTAAAGGGGTGCAGAGGGCTGTGTAGTGTAAAAGGGTCCAGAGGTGCAGGGGGCTATGTGATGTAAAGGGGTGCAGAGGTGCAGGCGGCTGTGTAATGTAAAAGGGGTGCAGTGATGCAGGGTGCTGTGTAATGTAAAGGGGTCCAGTGATGCAGGGGGCTGTGTAATGTAAAGGGGTCCAGAGGTGCAGGGTACTGTGCAATGTAAAGTGGTCCAGAGGTGCAGGGTACTGTGCAATGTAAAGGGGTCCAGAGGTGCAGGGTACTGTGCAATGTAAAGTGGTCCAGAGGTGCAGTTGTGGAGAGGGGTACACAGTAGTAACAAAAAGATATTGAAGGATGCAGAGGTATGCGGGGGGCACAGTGGGGTGTTTTTACATTTTAACGTGGGGGGGGGTGCCAGATATTGGATCCGCCCCGGGTGCCAAATGCTCTAGGTACGCCCCTGGCCTATAGGCTCCTGAGATGTGAATTCCGGTTCTGGAGAAAGAGAGGTGGGGTGAGGGGACAAAAAATGGAGAGAAAGAAGAAGGGATAGAACGCACAAGAAAGATGGATAGGGAGAGAGAGAAAAGGGGAAGAAAGGAGAACAGAGAGCAAACAGTAGGGTAAAAAATATTTGACAATTTTTATTGGGGGGGGGGGGGGGGGGGGGTGACACCATATTTTACCGCACCAGGTGACACCAACCCTAGTGACGCCACTGTTAAGAGGACTATCCTCCCGAGATAACTATATCTAATTTGCGCTTTACCGATACACCTCCCGCTTAGCTTCTTCACAGCCCTCCGCAAAATCCTTCGCAAATTTTTGTGGGCTCACAGAAAACCTACGATAAAATACAATACGTTACTTAGACTGAAGGAACAGGGTGGGTTGGGACTACCCAATTTCAGGGATTACTATCTGGCGGGCCACTTGACAAGGGTCATAGACTGGCATTGCCACCAGGATTCCAAGGACTGGGTGGGTTTGGAATTTGGGCTGAACCCCATCCCCCCAAAGTTTTCCCCCTGGATAACCTGGCCCTCGATCCCGAAATAAATTAAACATCACCCTATTACTGGCTCTATTTTGGAAGTGATCCATGAAGTGGCCCAGGGAGCAGTTCTCACGACTTCCCTGGGTCCACTCACCCCACTAAAGGATAACCCTGATTTTGCCCCAGGGGTAAGTAACATGCAATTTCGGCCAGTCATAGGCGGGGGCCATTTCCTTGCAAAGCATTGTTACGTGCAGTCCAACGTAAAGGAGTGGAGCGCACTGAAAATAGATAGCAACCTCACCAATCTCCCTTTTTGGGCTTACCTGCCGTTACGTAGCTTCCTCCATAGCAAAGGCAAATCGAATACGTTTTGCAGACCCTTGACAGAGTTTGAGTCGGTGTGTCACACAGGTGAGCGTCTTCCTCGGGCAACGTCGATTGCTTACGCTTGGCTACAGAGGGCTAGGGGTGCCCCGGATGATGGACTCAGGAGGAGATGGGAGGATGACCTACAGGTAACCATAACACCCAAGCAATGGCGGAACTCCTGCATCCTAACTCACAAGTGTTCGATTAGCACAAGGCTACAGGAGACAGCATACAAATTGTTGACACACTGGTACTTGACACCTACTAAATTGCATGTTTGGAAACCTCTAAAAAGTGATAAATGCTGGAGATGCAACAATGAAAGGGGCTCTTTATTTCACATTTGGTGGAGTTGCCCTCTTATACAGCCATTTTGGGCTAAGGTCAAAGACCTGATTATCAAGATCACTGAGACCACATTGTCACTTGATGCTGCATGCTGTCTTCTGCATATTTCCAACTGGTCCTTGAAAAAGTACAAAAATTCACTCACAAAACATCTAGTGAATGTGGCCAAATCTCTTATTCCAAGCCTTTGGAATACGACTTGATCCCCTTCTATGTCAGAGTGGTTTCACAAAATTTCAGAGATTCACGAAATGGAGGACAAACTCGCCCAATCCAGAGAATTGGTAGAGGGGTTCCATGAGACATGGCGACCCTGGATAATTTTCAGGTACTCGGAGGCCTACTCCGAAGCATCAGGGTTACAGATTGAGGAAAGTGAACGTCCCACTTAACTTCATGCCATTTCAAAACCACCTTGATTTAAGCCTTTTTTTTTTATATATCCTCGGTTCCCACCTCTGAGTCTGTTATACATGCCTCACGATCGATCCACATTTGAATGTATTTCTCTTTTCTTTGATCTCTCTTCTCATTATGTTATTTCTCTAGGCTTTTACTCTTTTCCTCATCTCTTTTCTTCTCTCTTGGTAATACACTGCTTTTGTATCAGAAATATCAGGACACCAGTTTTAAGATCATATACGTGACGACAGTCCTGTTTGGATAAGGTTATGTGCAAAATTTGCCTACAGTAACTATGTAAATGGGTTTTCTCTTCTGCCATTTTTGTGTGTTCCAATAGTCTTTACCGAGTTCATCGATGATATGACACATGATTATACTTTATGTAGACTTGATACTGCGTTCTTTATACTACTTTCCTGCTATGTACTGTTATGACTTGTTTTTCAATAAACTTCTAATGTTAAAAAAAATATTTTGTTATTAAATACAATTTCTAATTCTAACAAGAGTTCCCCTTAACATCATAGTCCACAGAGTTTCCTTTTTACATATGAGTTCCCCCTTTATATCTGAACTTGCAGAATTTCCTTACACTGTAAGGGGGGACTCTGCAGACTCTGATGTAAGGAAGAACTCTGGGGGCTCTGACATAAGGGTTGATCTGGGAAGCCTGATCTGGGAAGCCTGATTTCAAGCGGAGGTTCGGCTTAAAAAAATAAATAAAAGTCAGCAGCTACAAACACTGTAGCTGCTGACTTTTAATAAGGAAACTTACCGGTCCAGGGTGCCCGTGTTGTCAGCAGCCGAAGCCGAGCAATCGCTCGGGTCTCGCGTGGCCCGCCGCCATCCT
Organism: Rana temporaria; assembly: GCF_905171775.1. NCBI lineage: Eukaryota > Metazoa > Chordata > Amphibia > Anura > Ranidae > Rana > Rana temporaria. Next base: position 14,563,306 of record NC_053496.1, read on the forward strand.
CGGTGAGGGAATCAGAAAGTGAAGCGTTGCGGCTTCACTGCCCGATTCACTACTGCGCATGTGCGAGTAACGCGGCGCTATGTGAATGGGCAGATGTCTCCTGGGACACACACAAGGCCCTAGAAGACACCCTCTCCCCATTTCCCAGGAGGCAGCGCGACGAGGAGAAGAAAGAAGACCCACCGCGGACTAGGAAGAGGCAGATTAGGAAGATCCGCATAGAAACCACAATTTCTGGTAAGTAAAACATTTTATTTATTTTTTCAAATTTTTTTTTTTTTAGTAGCATTGTGGTGTCATTTTTTTTTCAGAGTGGACCTCCACTTTAAGGGGGGACACTGAGAACTCTGATGTACAGAAAAGACTCTTTATATATGTGATCATTACTCTCTCTCTCCTTTATATATGTGATCTGACTAATGATCAGGACTCTGTCTTTTCTTTTTACATATGATCTGACTAATTCCTTTTTAAAGGGGTTGTAAAGGTTTGTTTTTTATTTTCTAAAAAGTGCTAGTGCATTGTTGGTTCACTTACCTTTTCCTTCGATTTCCCTTCTAAATGTTTTTTTTTTTGTCTGAATTTCTCACTTCCTGTTCCTCCTCAGTAAGCTTGCCCCCATCATCCGAGCCGTTCTGGCAGGGGGTTATTCAGCGTGCTCGCCCCCTCCCTTGGCACTACATCCCTGCGGGGAGACGCTGTGAACACTATGGTAGCTGTAGAACGTTCACAGCATCTCCCCACAGGGATGTAGTGCCAAGCGAGGGGGCGAGCACGCTGACTAACCCCCTGCCAGAACGGCTCGGATGATGGGGGCAAGCTTACTGAGGAGGAACTGGAAGTGAGAAATTCAGACAAAGAAAAAAACATTTAGAAAGGAAATTAAAGGTAAGTGAACCAACAATGCACTAGCTTAAAGGAACCTATTTAGAAAATAAAAAAACAAACCTTTACAACCCCTTTAAATATGATCTGACTAATGATCAGGGATTTCTCTCAGTTTTGTGAAAGCCTGCTGCTGGGTGAAAGGGCTGACTGTTGACAGAACACTAAAAATGTACAAGTGTTTCCTGCTTATTTTGGGGAACCCATTAGGGGGAACTCTAATAGTTAGAGACTGACCTGAGCTTAGTTAGTAACTTGCACAAGCAGCTGTTTTGTTTGTTTTATGTTATGGACTCGTGTATACCGTAATACCCTCCTGCATTGAAACTGTGTTTGCTGCCTTGCTGAATAAAAGTGCAGGACACTTTTCTTTGGATTCTACCTGTGTGTTCTTGTCTTGCTCATGGTTTACCACTGCAACTACCCTGTCCCTGTCCTTATATATATATACTGTATATATAATACATATGTAAATGCATTGTGCCTGTAACATGATACTATCTATGGCATCTCTTCTTAAGATGTAACTGGTTGTTGTTTAACTGTGAATTTCAAGAGAATTTTAGCTGAATCCTGACCAAGATTTCATAATATTGCTGCCTGGCATTTCTCTACTGAATACCTTTTTGTGTAACCAAGCAAATTCAATCCTTTTAAGGATTGTTTATTAGAATTGTTTCCAATGCATCCTAATATGCACAATTATGACTTGAACATGTACTAAAAACACAAAACTGCACATTTTCGGAAAGCAGAGGACCTATAGGATAACATGCTAGGGGTGACAGTTTGTTATGTTGCATGATATTTGCACACACGTTTATGCAATACTGTATATATTTTCAGTAAACTTTGTTCAAACGGGCATCCAGAGGGTGGTAAAAGCAGGTGGTGAACTGCAGTTTTACCACCCCCTAGCTGCCCACCTAAACAAAAACATACAGCCACTCAGGGCTATACACACGCTTTTGTTTGCACCTCCAGCAGAAATACCCCCCCCCCCCCCAATCGCATTGTCCAGCAGCATCCCCACTAAACGTGACCCATTAAAGATAATAGGGGGGTGCACCGCAACCTCCCTGCAACCCTGGTTCAGCCTTTTTTGGGCAAAACAGGTAGTGAGGAGGAGACATATTGTATCCCAGCTGCCTGTCAATAGCTACCAGCTATTTGTTCGAATGTTCAAATCTGGTGACAGGCGGCATCGGCGCTAGGCAATGGTGACAAATGACACACTGCATCTGGTGACAGGCAATGGCGATAAGTGACAGGCTACATCTGGTGACAGGCAATGGCGATAAGTGACAGGCTACATCTGGTGACTGGCAATGGTGACAAGTGACAGGCTACATCTTGTGGCAGGCTATTGGTGGCAAGTGACACGGCTGTGGATGGCTAATGGCACACTGCATCTGGTGGCAGGCAACGGTGGCAAGTAACAAGCTGCATCTGGTGGCAAGCAATGGTGGCAAGTGACAAGCTCGGGGCTCCCACTGATTCGGCATTATGGTGAGTTGAACTATTTCATTATATATTACAACGTAATAATAGAAATTATGTGATTTGATCATCCTGACATAATGTTAGGATGATTTATGTGCTAACACCAGCCATTCGCCTGACAAATCACCCGCTGCTGAATTCCCTGTCAATCCCTAGACTACATCGCCCCCAGGGGGGGGGGGGGGGCTATCCCTGAATGGCAGTTTGGAAATGTGGTCACCCTAGCCACCACTGCAGTGCTGCTGTTGCAGCATGTGGCATCACTGAGCTGGGATCAGAGCATAGCTGGTCAGTGGCAGTGGAGAGAAAGGGGGCAAGTCTCTTTGCAGGAGGGGGCATGTCTCTTTGCTTTATGGAAATGTCTCTTTGCTGGATGGGATAGGATTTTTTTATTTTTTTTTGGGGGGGGGGGGGGGGCAGCATTTCATTCTTGGGCCCAGGCAGCGCAATGTCTTGGGCCAACCTTGCTATTACCTCTCTATAGACGTAAGCAGGAATGTCTACAAATTGTGTACTGTATGCATTTCTCTGCAATGTCCTAGGGGGGTTCAGTGTTTTATGAAAATATGTGTTTGTGATATTCTCCAGGGACAAAGTGGTCCTGATATATTATAGAGATATTACCATTTTTATTTGTATTTTATTTTTTGTATAGATATACAATCTTACTAGGGACACAGCTCTATTACAATGTTTTTCCTACATGGTTAGTCTGGCTGAAAAAAGACATACGTGTTCTCATAGTGCACATTTTTCCCCTGGGGTATACAGTATATTGTTGGACTTTCCTGCCCTGTTGCCCAAAGCAGGTACATGTGCTGCTTGACATATTACAGAAATAGATTGAAAGAATGTGCTTTTTACTTAACTATTTCAGCTACGGAAGAATCCCCCCCCCCCCCTTCTTCATGACCAAGCCATTTTTTGCGATACGGCACTGTGTTACTTTAACTGACAATTGACAATTGTGCGGTCGGGCGTCATTGTACCCAAATAAAATTGATGTAATTTTTTCCCCACAAATAGAGCTTTCTTTTGGTGGTATTTGATCACCTCTGCAGTTTTTATTTTTTTGCACCATAAACAAAAAACAAAAAAACAATGGGCCAGATTCACAGAAGAAGTACGCCGGAGTGTCTGCTGATACTCCGGCGTACTTTCAAATTTGCTGCGTCGTATCTTTAGTTTGAATCCTCAAACCAAGATACGACGCCATTTGGCTTCGATTCGACATGTGTACGCCTTCGGATCGTAGATGTAATACTTTGGCGCCCGCTGGGTGGAGTTCGCGTCGTTTTCCGCGTCGGGTATGCAAATTAGCTGTTTACGGTGATCCACGAAGGTACGCGCGGTCGTCGCATTCTCTCACGTCGACGCTAGTCGGCTTTTCCCGGCGTAAAGTTACAGCTGCTATTTCTTGGCTTATATTTAGACTAGCCATGTTAAAGTATGGTCGTCGTTCCTGCTTCAAATTTAATTTAATTTTTTTTTGCGTAAGTCGTCCGTGAATAGGAAAGGACGTAACGCACATCGGTGCGACGTCATTTCGCGCAAAGCACGGCGGGAAATTTCTAAACGGAGAATGCGCAGTACGTTCGGCGCGGGAACGCGCCTAATTTAAATGATACATGCCCCATTTGAATTAGGCGGGCTTGCGCCGGACGGATTTACGTTACGCCGCCGCAAGTTTACAGGCAAGTGCTTTGTGAATCAAGCACTTGCCGTAAAACTTGCGGCGGTGTAACGTAAATGCAATATGTTACGCCGCCGGAATTCTAATTGAATCTGGCCCAATATTTTTTACTTTCTGCTCTAAAACATATCCAATAAATAAAAAAAAAATCTAATTTCTTCATCAATTTAGGCCAATATGTATTCTGCTACATATTTTTGGTAAAAAAAAAAAAATCCCAATAAGCGTATATTGATTGGTTTGTTCAAATGTTATAGCAAAAATGCAGCGCTATCTGGCGCTGCATTTTTGTCATCATTTGATTATCGGTGTACTATATACAGTATCTCACAAAAGTGAGTACACCCCTCACATTTTTGAAAATATTTAGTTTTATCTTTTCATGTGACAACACTGAAGAAATGACAATGTAAAGTAGTGAGTGTACAGCTTGTAAATGTACCATTATAAGTAAAAGGGAATCCCAAATGTTGGGTTGTCCCCAGAAAAGCAATAGAGGGAAAATCTTCCAATGGGGACACTAGATCTGGTGACACCCCCTGATTCCCTCACTTGCTCCATCCAAAATGAAAAAGTTTTGCCTTTAGTTCTACTTGAAAAAAAAGAAAGAAATCCAGGGGGCAGTAGGATCGCCTCCTGAATGCCTGTCAGCTGCTGCTATACTGATGATGTCACACACTGCACAGCATAGAGCAAGGTGCTAAGTGTAATCTGAGACCTGAGCAGTGGCAGCCTATCCATTAGGGGAGCACGGGTGATTTCACACACTGCACGGCATAGAGCAAGGTGCTGAGTGTAATCTGAGACCTGAGCAGTGGCAGCCCATCTATTAGGGGAGCACGGGTGATTTCACACACTGCACGGCATAGAGCAAGGTGCTGAGTGTAATCTGAGACCTGAGCAGTGGCAGCCCATCTATTAGGGGAGCACGGGTGATTTCACACACTGCACAGCATAGAGCAAGGTGCTGAATGTAATCTGAGACCTGAGCAGCCCATCTATTAGGGGAGCACGGGTGATTTCACACACTGCACGGCATAGAATAAGGTGCTGAGTGTAATCTGAGACCTGAGCAGCCCATCTATTAGGGGAGCACGGGTGATTTCACACACTGCACGGCATAGAATAAGGTGCTGAGTGTAATCTGAGACCTGAGCAGTGGCAGCCCATTCATTAGGGGAGCACGGGTGATTTCACACACTGCACAACATAGAGCAAGGTGCTGAGTGTAATCTGAGACCTGAGCCATGGCAGCCGTACATTAGGGGTGCACGGGTGATGTCACACACTGCACTGCATAGAGCAAGGAGCTGAGTGTAATCTGAGACCTGAGCAGTGGCAGCCCGTCCATTAGGGGAGCCCCCCCCCATCTACTGTATCTACACTTATTGCACACAGCTGTTTAAATTTCACTGAAAGAGCGCAGACTTTATTTTACTATTTTTGCAAATGTAATAGCGTCTACAAACTATGGCATATATTTATGGAATTTTTCTTTATTTTTTACTTTTATCTTTTACTCAGAGACTTATAGAGGGACTGTGATATTGCAGCGGACAAATCGGAAACTAACTGCCGCTTTTGATACTTTTTTGGGGACCAGTGACACCAATACAGTGATCAGTGCTAAAACAATGCACTGTCACTGTTCTAATTACACTGGTTGGCAAGGGGTTAACATCAGGGGCAATCAATGGGTTAAATGTGTGGCCAACATGTACTGTGTTTGCTGTTTTTACTAAGCAATGTGCTTTGCAGAAAGAATAAAACAGCACATTGCTACGCAGGGCTCTCTTTGGTAATGTCCAGAGCCAATCAGCAGGTGGCAACAAAAAATCGTCGGCCGGCACCCTTTGCATATTTGCAGTAGCCGGAGCGTGTGGGCGTGCTCCCTACCCCGGCGTATGGATCACGTTGTCCTGCTGCAGTTTATCTACAGTGGGAGCGATCGCAAGTGGATAATATGGCCCAGATCCACAAAGAAATTATGGCGGCGTATCTATTGATACGCCGCGTAATTTCTAAGATGCCCCGTCGTATCTTTGTTTTGTATCCACAAAACAAGATACGACTGAATGTGGGCTCGATCCGACTGGCGTACGTCTTAGTACGCCGTCGGATCTTAGGTGCATATTTACGCTGGCCGCTACGTGGCGCTTCCGTCGATTTCCGCGTCGAGTATGCAAATTAGCTAGATACGCCAATCCACAAACGTACGTCCGCCCGGTGCTTTTTTTTTACGTAGTTTACGTAAGGCTTTTTTCGGCGTAACGTTACCCCTGCTCTATGAGGCGTACGCAATGTTAAGTATGGACGTCGGGCCAGCGTCGAATTTTCCGTCGTGTACGTCGTTTGCGTAAAACGTTCGCGAATAGGGCTTTGCGTAAATTACGTTCACGTCGTCTAGGCATTGAGCGGGCGTAATTTAATTTGAAAATCCGACGTGATACTGAGCATGCGCGTGCATGCGCCATACGAAAAAAGCGTCATTTACGCCGGGAGATTTACGCTACGCCGCCGTAACTTTAGAGGCAAGTGCTTTGTGAATACAGCACTTGCCTCTCAAAGTAGCGGCAGCGTAGCGTAACTACGATACGCTACGCCTGCCTAAAATTACGCTGGGCTACGTGGATCTGCCCCTATATCATGTACCTGCAATGTCACAGATACCCAATGCAGGGGATGTAAAATAATAAATAACTAAATAAATTAAATCAACCATCGAAATGGGGCCAGCTGAGATCTAAAGTCTGGTGTAAAAGTAAAATATTTAATTTTTTCCTAAAATGTTTCCAGAAAAGAACTGTTACAACCAAGCAAGCCATCAGGAACATTGTGCCATCCGTTAGGCTAATATACTTGTACATATTTGCTCGCTTAGAAGTCTAAGGCCCCATACACACGAGAGAATTTATCCGCGGATACGGTCCAGCGGACCGTTTCCACGGATAAATCCTCTCAAAGATTTCCGCAGATTTCTATGCGATGGAGTGTACACACCATCGCATTGAAATCCGCGCGGAAATCCTCTGTAATCGCCGTCGCCGCGATTATGACGCGGCGCCGGGCGCGACGCTGTCATATAAGGAATTCCACGCATGCGTCAAATCATTACGACGCGTGCGGGGAATCCCTTTGGACGGATGGATCCGGTGAGTCTGTACAGACGAGCGGATCCATCCGTTGGGATGGATTCCAGCAGATGGATTTGTTGTGCATGTCAGCAAATATCCGATCTGCTGGAATCCATCCCAGGGGAGATTTATCCGCGGAAAAAGATCCGCTGGCGTGTACACACCATAGGATCTATCCGCAGAAACCCATTTGCTGGGATTTATCTGCGGATGGATTCTATCGTGTGTATGGGGCCTAACTGCCAGTGCACTGTTGCACGCATGTAGGAGCTCGTGCACACACAGACTTAAGTGCATATCCACTGATAACAAGTGTGCTATTTACCACCCCATTACAGTCCAGGCCAATTTTCAGCCTTCAGCGCTGTCACATTTTGAATGGCAATTACTCATGCAACACTGTACTTAGAAAAAAATTATAAAAATTTAATTTAAGACAGACAGAGCTTTCTTTTGTTGGTATTTAACCGCCACTGGGTTACATAGTTAGGTTGAAAAAAAGACACAAGTGTATCTAGTTCAACCAAAAAACAAACAAAAAAATATATAATTATTTATTTATTGCTATATAAACAAAAAACACTAAAAAACAAACAACAAAATATTTATTTATTTATTGCTATATAAACAAAAAACACTAAAAAACTAACAAAAAAAAATACATGTTTTTTCTAGTTTTTGTTATAAAATTTTGCAAATAAGTAATCCTTCTTCAAACATTTAGGCCAACATGTATTCTGATTATATATATATATATATATATATATATATATATATATATATATATATATATATATATATATTTTTTTTTTAGAAAAAATTACCAGAATCAGTGTATATTATTTAGTCTTTGTAAAAGTTATAGAATCTGCGAACTATGGTATATTTTTGAAGATTGATCAGTCCTGACATACTGACAGCCTATCTAATTTCTTGAAGCTGTCACGTACCTTGTGACAGAGCCTGACGTGTAGAGGGAGACCTCTCGTACAGCTCCAGCTCAAGGGCCACTGGACGTGCGACAGTGGCCTCGAGAGCGCGGTGAGGTAAGAGTGCCTGCAAGATCGTCCCTTGGTCGCAGAGGTGTGTGACAGGTGTGTCACCTGAGCTGGACTGGATAGCTGAAGCAGCGGATGGCAGCAGGAACAGCAGATGCAGGACCAGCGTCACCAGGCACTGTGCAGAGCAGGACAGACGGATACAGTGTCAAACAATCCAGGTCAGCAACGGCTGATCAGATATCAACCTAATTGGCAAGCAGAGAATGCACAAGATGCAGGCAGAGGTTGGCAACAGAAAAACAGGCAGATAAGAAGATATAACAAAGTCTTAAGGCAAGCCGGGGTCAGGACAGGTGGAATGCAAGCGTGGTCAGGATAAGCTGGGTCAAACACAGGAATTAAAAAAACAGAGCACAGGAATAGGAACACGGGTAAAGCTGAAGATCAGACAGCAATGGACTAGTGCAGCTGCTGCCCTTATATAGGCCATTTGGAGCATACACGTTCACATCTGTGTGCAAATATTTGTGTGTTTGTGCGTATTCATGCGCCTGTGCCTGGAAAGATGGACACCTGCAGAATTATGTCTGTGCATGCGCATTTGCCTTTGCATTGGAGCTTTGGCTGTACTACGGCCAGTACTTCCCTTACCGGAGCCCTAAATAGACAGAACAGTACTTTCCATTTTTGGAAAGTAGACAGTCCAAGGTATTTATTAGGAGGCATGGTGAGTTTTTTGAAGTTGTAATTTTTTTGCCAAAATATTTGTCAAAAAGTTCTCTCGCAAGAAAAGGGAGACTTTCACAGCCTAGCCACATAGAGAGGCTCAAAATCCAATGAGCACTCTGAGGATATAAATTACACATTTAATTTCCTGACTATCCATCACATTTTTGGATGACCTGGAGCACCAGGACAGTGGAAAATGACACAATGTCACAAAAATACCATATTTTAGAAAGTAAACACCCCAACATATCAGGTATCTTCTAAAAAGCATGGGGAGTCTTCTGAAGACTTTTTCTTACATACGTTTTTGGAAAATGGGGAAAAAAATATTTTTTTTACGTAAAGTCGTCAATTAAAGCGGATCTGCACCGACCCCCGTCCCGCTTTTTTTTCACCACCACTTACCTCAAGTTGATATCTGCTCATTTCAGATTCCCACCCATCTAGCGGATCCAGCACTTTTATCACCAATGTTATGATTCATAATTATTAGATACTTGTATTTTTATTTGTTATGCATCAATAGGTTTATGCACAGCGCTACATTTATAAATTCCCAAATTTGCCTATGGAGACTAATGTGCATGGGGAGGCAGGGCTGGACATTTTTGCCTATAAAAAGTAAAATAAAGACGAACAATAACATAGAAGATGGAAGGAGGGGTGGAGAGGAGGGAAGTAGTTTAAGAGGCTGAAGATCCACTTTAATAAGATATTTCTAATACACAGTATAGGCATACTTAAATCTGCACCTTAAAACACATTCTTCTACTTCCCCTGAGTATTGCAATACCACAAGCGTAATGCCTTGTACACACGATCTGATTTTCCGTCAGGATAAACTCCGACGGATTTTTCCGCCAGAATTCCGTTCAAGCTGTCTTGCATACACACTGTCACACCAAATTCTGACCGCCAAGAACGCGTTGACCTAAAACACTATGACGAGCCGAGAAAAATGAAGTTCGATGCTTCCGAGCATGCGTCAACTTGATTCTGAGCATGCATGTTTTTTTCTCCATCTGAGTTCCCTTGAATGGGGGTAATCAGCACACACTAGTATGGCGGTAATCAGGATGCTGGTATGACAGTGATCAGGACACTCATATGGCAGTGATCAGGACACACTGGTCTGGCAGTGATCAGGATACTGGTGTGGAGGTGATACAGACATGCTGGTGTGGCAGTGATCAGGACACACTGGTGCGGCAGCGATCAGGACACACTGGTGCGGCAGTGATCAGGATGCTGGTATGGCTGTGTAATGGTCACCACCGTTTGCGACCTTCCATAAACCACGACAGCTTATCTGACACTCCAACCAACAGGACCCGATCCATCCCATTTCCCAGAATAACCGAGACACACAGCTCTGGGTTCTGGTTTCAAATGAAAGGCATCTTTAATGGTAACTTAGCTTTCTTTTATACAGTACAACAGGTTACAATAATCAAAGGAACAAAGAACTCTCCACCCCCAACATCACACACAGGGGGGCTTCAATACACCTTCAGATGGGCTAATTGCTAAACATTCCAGACATTTCGACGTCGGTCTATAATTAACATGACCTAATCACTAAACCTGAGAAGTCACATTCCTTTATTAATAGAATTCAAACAAAACACCAACACACAATGATTTCCCCTCAATCCACATCTTTAGACAGACGGTCTGTCCCTGACAGAAAGGTATTCACACCTGATCATCAATAGGCTTTAAACAGTGTTATCACACAATGAAAGGCCTTTCAGGAGCCAACCTTATTTAACATGTCAACAGTCTACACAAAGAGATGAATCATTCTATTGACCGGTAGGGTCAGAATAAACCAACACTTTGCAATATCTCAAGATCCTGTAATATGAGCTATCAGTAATGTCCCCTGTCCTGTAATTTAGGATATAATTTCTCAGTCACCCTATGGCCCTATTGGACATAAGGTGACCCTAGACATAAGACTCCTTGGTGACGCCGGTACAGGAGTATCCCTCATCCTTCCAAAGTCTCTGTTTGTCACGGGTCATTCCGTTACAGGCAGTAATCAGGACACACTGGTATGGTGGTAAACAGGATGCTGGTATGGCAGTAATTAGGATACATTCGTATGGCAGTGATCAGGATGCTGGTATTGTGGTATATAGGATGCTGGTATGGCGGTGATCAGGACCCTGGTTTTGTTTGGTGGTGATCAGGACACTGGTGTGGTGGTATTTAGGACATAGTGGTATAGAGGTGATTAGAACGCTGGTGCGGCGATGATCAGGATGCTGGTATGGCAGTAATCAGGACACACTGGTATGGTGGTAAACAGGATGCTGGTATGGCGGTAATTAGGATACATTCGTATAGCGGTGATCAGGATGCTGGTATTGTGGTATATAGGATGCTGGTATGGCGGTGATCAGGACCCTGGTGTGGTGGTAATCAGGACACAGTGGTATAAAGGTAAGAAGAACGCTGGTATGGCAGTGATCAGGATGCTGGTATTGTGGTATATAGGATGCTGGTATGGCGGTGATCAGGACCCTGGTTTTGTTTGGTGGTGATCAGGACACTGGTGTGGTGGTATTTAGGACATAGTGGTATAGAGGTGATTAGAACGCTGGTGTGGCGGTGATCAGGATGCTGGTATGGCAGTAATCAGGACACACTGGTATGGTGGTATTCAGGATGCTGGTATGGCGGTAATTAGGATACATTCGTAAAGCGGTGATCAGGATGCTGGTATTGTGGTATATAGGATGCTGGTATGGCGGTGATCAGGATGCTGGTATGGTGGTGATATAGATGCTGGTATGGCAGTTATCAGGACACACTGGTATGGTGGTGATCAGGACACTGGTATGGCAGTGATCAGGATGCCTGTATGGTGGTAATCGGGACACACTGGTATGGCGGCAATCAGGACACTGGCATGGTGGTGACCAGGCCAATAATGCTGGTGTACAGCTCTCTGGTGTTATTAGATCAGGGACACTGTTCCTGACAGCACTGGTGACACTGGGACAGGTGACAGTGGCTGGCTGCAGAGTATGCACAGCATTGGGCAGTGATCAGGTACACTGGGCGCTGGCTGGCAATATGTTTGTGGAGTAAATGCGGAGTAAAACTCCCTCTTGGTTGCTGTGGCTGCAAGTTCTTCTCACTCTCCTTTCACAGACTGATCACTGTGCGAGAAGAAAAAGCTGGAAGCTGCACCATGTGGCACCTGTTTTCATTGTCACCATGTCCTGATTGGACACAGTGATCACATGATACAGGACCTATTTCCTTGTTACCCAAACATCTCATATTCCTGATATGTGTTTGTTGTACCATTTAGTTGTGTTAAAAAGTATTCTCTTCTCTTTTATTGCTTTCATTTAGTAAATTTAGGAGAGAGAGAAGGAAAAGTTGTTTTATCAGGGAGAGATAGGTCAGGTCAGCAGCTAGGCATAGGTACCTGATGAGGGGCAGAGAGTGAATGGGAGTCTCAAACTATAGTACCATAATTAATATCCAGAACAGTGACACCATACATACAGGGTAGGAGCTGGTCTAAGGGCTCTTTTACACTGCTGGCAGTGCCTACCACCCTCTAAAAAGTGATCCACATTTGTAGGCATGGTTAACTCCTGTTTATGTGTGTTTTACACAGTACTCTGTATTTGCCCTTTAGGCCCCGTACACACGAGAGGATCCATCCGCTGAAAAATCTCAGCGGATCGGTTTCAGCGGATAGATCCCCTGGTGTGTACGTTCCAGCGGATATTTATCCGCGGATATTTCCGATTTCCAGCAGATAAAAATTTGTTAGCATGCTAACAAATCTATCCGCTGGAATCGGCTCCAGCGGATCGATCCGGTGGTCTGTACAGACTCACCGGATCGATCCGTCCGAACCCGTCCGTCGCATGCGTCGTAATGATTCGACGCATACGTGGATTTCCTTATATGACAGCGTCGCGCACGTCGCCGCGTCATCATCGCGGCGACGGCGCGACACGTCACCACGGTTGAATTCCGCGCAGATTTGGATCCGATGGTGAGTACATGCCAACGGATCCAAATCCGCCAGAGGATCAATCCTATCGTGTGTACCAGGCCTTACTGTGCAGTTTGGGGTGTTTGGAGCTATGATGGTTGAAGGTAAAGGGGATGTGCCAGAATTTAGAGGGGGTTCAATTTAGTGTTCCCCTTGAATGAGTGGCCACTCCCCTGACAAAGTATTATACTGTGGATAGGCTAACCCCTGTCTATATTAGGGACTGAAGAGCCATTCTGGGTCCTCTTTAGATGTAAGTAGAGAAAGTTGGCAGGATGGCGCCCCCTGTGCCCGGGGGAAGATATGCAGGATCAGTGGATGCCTATTTAGCTATGGGCAGTGTGCCTGAACTGTAAATAGCCCCATAGCACGGCTCCTGTGAATTGTGGAACAGTAACCCAAGATGAGGAAGCCGTTTCAAAACATTATCAGAAGATTGAACAATTTATTTATTGCTGTAACCCCTCTGCCTCTGAAGAAATTCAGTTCCAGCTAATCCTTTCCTCATCATTGTCTCAGTTGGGGAGGAACTGTGTTTAGTGAAAGTCTTAAGTTAACCTCTTAGACCCCTTTCACACTGAGGGCGTTTTGCAGGCGATATATTGTTAAAAATAGCGCCTGCAATCCGCCCTTAAACTGCTGCTCTATTGTCTCCAGTGTGAAAGTCCGAGGGCTTTCACACTGGAGCGGTGCGCTGGCAGGGCCTCAGGAAAAGTCCTGCCAGCTGCTTCTTTGGAGAGCATTAGAATCGGTGAACTCACCGCTCCTAATGCGCTCCTGCCCATTGAAATCAATGGGCAGCGCCGCCGTACCGCCAGCAATACGCCGCTGTAGCGGCACATTGCGGGCGGTTTTAACCCTTTCTCGACCGCTAGCGGGGGTTAAAAGCGCCCCGCCAGTGGCCGAAAATGCGCTGCAAATCTGACGGTAAAATAGCAGCATTTTACCGTTATTTTACCGCCGATGCTATGGGCCAGTGTGAAAGGGCTCTTAAAGTGGTTGTAAACCCACTCTTGCAACTTACACCTACAGGTAAGCCTAGATTAAGGCTTACCTATAGGTGCAAGAAATATCTCCTTAACCTACACGGTTAAGGAGATATTTTCACAGAAACGGGCACCACTGTCTACGGCGCATGTGGACGGGAGGGACCGAGGCAGACTTCGGGGGCTTCGATCTCAGGTAAGTGACACATAATGAGCTAGTATGCTGTGCATACTAGATCATTAAGACTTTCTCTTGCAGGTGTATTTAAAAAAAGGAAAAACCTAGGGTTTACTTCCTCTTTAACCACTTTACTACCGGCCGCCATCAATTGACAGCAGCACGATAGTGCCCTTGTTCTGGGGTCCTCGCCTTGCCGAGCCACTAGGGGGCAGGCACGCACCCGCCACGTTACTGGGAACCCGATGCGCGTGCCCGGCGGCCGGGATGTCCGCCGGCCACCCGCGATTGCCCAGTAACTGAGCAGGACCATGGATCTATGTGTGTAAACACAGAGATACACGTCCTGTCAGGGAGAGGAGACCGATGGTTTACCCCTTGTACATAGGGACACAGATCGGTCACCTCCCCCAGTCAGTCCCCTCCCCCTACAGTTAGAATCACTCACTAGGGTACACATTTATCCCCTTGATCGCCCCCTAGTGTTAACCCCTTCCCTGCCAGTCACATTTACACAGTAATCAGTGCATATTTATAGCACTGTTTGCTGTATAAATGTGGATGGTCCCAAAATAGTGTCCGATGTGTCCACCGCAATATCGCAGTCACAATAAAAATCACTGATCGCCGCCATTACTAGTAAAAAAAAATTAAAACATTAAAATGCTATAAATCTATCCCCTATTTTGTAGCCACTATAACTTTTGCGCAAACCACCATCAATATACGCTTATTGCGATTTTTTTTTTTTACCAACAATATGTAGAAGAATACGTATCGGCCTAAACTGAGGGAAAAAAAATGTTTTCATATATTTTTGGGGATATTTATTATAGCAAAAAGTAAAAAATATATATATTTTTTTAAATTGTCGCTCTTTTTTTGTTTATAACGAAAAAATAAAAACCGCAAAGGTGATCAAATACCACCAAAAGAAAGCTCTATTGGTGGGGGAACAATTATGTAATTTGGGTAAAGTGTAGCATGACCGCGCAATTGTCATTCAAATTGTGACAGCGCTGAAAAATGGCCTGGGCAGGAAGGGGGTGAAAGTGCCCAGTATTGAAGTGGTTAAGGACTGAGCCTCTTTCTGAGATTTGTTGTTAAAAACATTTTTTTTGCTAGAAAATTATTTAGAACCCCCAAACATTATACATTTTTTTTCTAACACCCTAGAGAATAAAATGGTGGTTGTTGCAATACTTTTTGTCACACCGTATTTTCGCAGTGGTCTTACAGGCGCACTTTTTTTGGAAAATAATACACTTTTTTTAATTAAAAAAAAAGACAACAGTAAAGTTAGAATTATAAAGTGATCTTGCGTGGTGATAAATGATCACTCAAATTCTGTGATGAAATCCCTGAAGGGATTAATAAAGTGCAAAAATACTATATAAATGTAAATGTCCCACAAGTGGCAACTATCTTTAAAAGTGCAAAATATGTATGAATAAATGGGGACTAAAAAAGTCAATAGATATATAGGCCCAGATTCACAAAGCACTTACGCCGACGTATAACAAGTTACGCCGACGTAAGTGCCAATGTGCGCCGGCGTATGTGTGTGGCAGACCCACAAACCAATATGCGCCTAACAACAGGCCACACCCCGCCGACAGCTTGCGTGGGCGCACATATGGGCGGGGCGCATGTTGCTGCTCCCATTGATTAGCCATTCAAACATGCAAATGAGGGTAATACGCTGATTCACGAACGTGCGTGTGCCCGGCGCATGCTACGTGAGATGCGCGTAAGTTGTACGTCCGGCGTAAAGTTATTCCCCATAAATGACGTGCAACCCGGCAACAGACATGCACAGGTCTGCACCAGGGAACACAAGCCGGCGTATTGTGCGTTGGACGTGTGTCTGGCTGGGCGTACGTTATGTTCATGGCGTACGTGGTGATCCGACGTAGCTTAGGCAGTTGTTCCGGTGTGGTTGTGCGCAGGGGGGTGCTGTGTATGCGTCTACGTCACGGCGCATGCGCAGTTCGTGATACGTACCTGTATGGCGCTCGGCCCATCATTTGCATGGGGTCACGCCCACTTCCACCTACGCTGGCGTGCGCCTTCGAAACCTACGCCACTGTGGCGCAGCATTGGGAGCACTGGCTTGCTGAATGCAATGCTTGCCTCTCCGCGCTACGTTGGCTTGGCGTACGGTGTTTGTTCTACGGCAGCGTAATTGGTGGCCTTGCTCTCTGTGAATCTGGGCCGTGGTGTTCTTCAAAGGGAGTGTAAGTTCAGAAAGTGCATCCATAACATAAAATGGCAAGCTTATGGTGATATAAGTCCATAAAAAAAACTCCACGGAGTGCCTGCTGTACAAATTCCTGATATCCAATATAAGTAGTCTCACAGAACTCTCACCTCATAAAAATGAACAAATTCACATCAATGAATAAGTATATCTTTCCACAGCATCCTATTGGAACCTTTTCCTGCTCACATACAGTTATTCTGATGTCTTGGGCTATTCTTCAAACCGCATAGACCATCCACAGAGCTGCCCTAGTATGCTCCGGGATTATTAAAATACAAGGTGGGGATAATAGAAAGAATACCTCCAATGGTGTAGTATATTTTGGAAACTCAGGGACAATTTATTAAGGTGCTAGTAAATGGACTCTTACATTTAAAATTGTTAAAAACAAGCAAAGACAGATAAAACAGCATTCTCAGAACCTTCTCACGTCACTTCCGGTGTACGTCTGATTCCGACCACTCCCTACGCGTTACGTCACGTCACACGACTTCATCAGGGGGCCCAGATTGGTTGTTCAAGCGTCATTTATATATTGTAAAAGCGGAAGTGATAAAACAGCCATTTTCTTGTAGCCTGCAGTATTAATGGCATCGCGGCCATTTTGTTGGTTATCTATAAAGCATGTATTACGGCCATTTTCCTGTAGTTCAAGGACCGCAACAATGGGCTATTAGACACAGACATATTTTTGTAGGCTAACCATAGGGGTCAGAAGGATGCAAAGCAGGGATTGCTAAACCAATCCATATATTAGATCTGACGTTGGTCTATATTAAGATCAAATGCATAAGGTGTAAAAGGGAATATATATAGATAATAATGTGTACCCTGGCACAGGAGATGTAAATAAATATAAATAGCATAAAAAAAATTATATATATATAATCAATAATAATACTTCAGTGTAGCTGTAACCTACAATATGTTGGAAGGACTAAAAGAGCTCTGAAAGTGAGGGTACAGGAACATGTCCAAAACATTGTAAATGGTTTCCCTAAACACAATTAGCCGGATTCAGAAAGCACTTAAACATAGACATAGGCGTGCGCACAGATCAACCCTTCTCTGTATTTCCCTCTGGAACTGAGAGAACCATGGCAATTCCTTGGGCTTCCCTTTCCCTGGCAAGACACAAGCATCCTGGGCCTTTACCACCCACTGCCTGTAGGTGGGCGCTCTGGTCTTGGTAGTGGAAGGTCTTCTTAAAGCGGAGTTCCACCCAAAAGTGGAACTTCCGCTTAATCCACTCCTTGCCCCCTTACATGCCACATTTGGCATGAAATGTTCTTGGGGGGGGGGGGAGTGGGGGCTTCAGGAGGAGTGGGACTTCCTGTCCCACTTCCTCCTTCCGCCCAGGGACCACTAAGGCGATACGTCATATCGCCTTTTAGTGGCCCCTCCCTGTAGGCGATCACCTGGGACACGTGGCAGGTCCCAGGCGATCGCCTGTCCAATCAGGGAGCGCTGCGCCGTTCGCGCATGCACAGTGGGTGCCCGGCCGTGAAGCTGAAAGCTGTCACGGCTGGGTGCCCACAGTTTCAGTGGAGGCGCCGGCGGTGAAGGGGGGGACCAGAACGAAGCTCCCAGCGGCACGTCGCTGGACCGGGGAACAGGTAAGTGTATGTTTATTAAAAGCCAGCAGCTACACTTTTTGTAGCTGCTGACTTTTAATAAACATAAAAAAAAGCCTGGAACACCCCTTTAAGAAAAGTCTATTGCAAGGGACCCAACCATACTGGGGGCTGAGGTTCTTCCCCTGCAGTTACTTTTATTCTGCCAAACAATATTCATCCTATGGGCATCCCATGTCCCTTTTCCCCAACCAAGTTCAATCCCCTAATAAAAACAACAAAAACAAGCAACAGACTGTTCATTGACTGAGAAGTGTGTCTAATGGAGGTCTGGGAGCAGGGTGAAATGTATGAATGCAGTAACACGTAGCAACCCTGCGGGGCCATCGATACATATCAATCAATTGGGACGAACTATGTACATTTTAGTACTTCATTCTCCTCCTACACAACTTGCTTAAAGGGTCACTAAAGGAATTTTTTTTTTTAGCTAAATAGCTACCTTTACCTTTATGTCCTCATTGTTCGTTTTTGCTTTGAAGTTTCTGTAATTCTGCTGTGATCTCCACACTTCCTGCTTGTTTGGCTCCTTATGAAAAATCTCATGGCAGCTTTTCACTGTGGCCCAAGCTGTGTGTCTAAGGCCCCGTACAGACGAGCGGACAGTCCGATGAAAACGGTCCGTCGGACCGGTTTCATCGGACATGTCCGCTCGGAGATTTCGGTCTGATGGTTGTACACACCATCAAACCGAAATCCGCGTGGACAGACAGCGCGGTGACGTGGCGGTGACGTTGATGCCTCCACGTCACCAAACCAGGAAGTAAAATACTTCCACGCATGCGTCAAATCCATTCGAAGCATGCGGGATATATCTGTCCGCTGGTTAGGTGTACTAACCAGTGGACATGTCCGCCGGACAGCTTTCCAGCATGCTAAGAAACATTTGTCCGCTGGAAATCTGTCTGCTAGCCTGTACACACGATCGGATCTGTCCGCTGACACTGGTCCGCGGACCAGTTTCAGTGGACATGTCCGGTCGTGTGTACAAGGCCTTAAACTCCTCAGAACCAATCAGATTCATTTTAAAAACAAAACACTGCCCTGGATTTGTTTGTTTTTGTTTTTTGGGTCTCTTTACTTCACAGAAACATGAAACCAGTTTAAAAATGAAAGTGAAAATGCAGGTACATTATATGATTGAATTTAATCTATTTTTAATCATTTTTAAAAGGAATCAGTTAACTTTTATGTCTCTATACCCTGTAAACAGTCATTTCAGCAAATAAAATGTTTTCCTTTAGTGACCCTTTAGGGGGGCATTTTAAAAAAACAAATTGTAGTTCCACATTACAGGACACCTGGCATAACAGAACTATAGGGCATGTGATTATTTTTATCTCCTTCTGAAAATTCTAGCTACCTGACTGTCTATGGCATTTCTTGAACAATTAGCCAGAGATCTCAAGATTCATCCTCCCACCTGTTGCAGGTTAGTGGTGCAGAAAACACTGCAGACAAAACGTCTCTATGACAGCCAGGGGACTAGTATTTTTTTATAGAAGCAGCTGAACAATGGCTGCCCCCAGATTTATCATCTGGCAGGTTTACTTTAAAGGATTAGTTCACCTTTAAATCAGGGGCGTACCTAGAGCATTTGGCACATGGGACAGATCCTATATCTGGCACTCCCCCCCCCCCCCCCAGTTAAAATGTAAAAACACCCCACTGTTAGGGTGACCACATTTCCAAACTGCCATTCAGGGACACCCCCCCTCTCTTACCTTCCCCCCAAAAAGATGAGGGGGTGGGGGGAAATGTAGTCTCGGGGGTTGATGGGGAATTTGGCGGCGGGTTATTTGTCAGGTGAATGTGCCACTTGCCACCAGATGCAGTGCCATTTGCCACCCATAGCTTGCCACCAGATGCAGTGCTGCTGTCACTCCCTCTGCATGAGCCCTGTGCATAGAAGGAAAGGAGTGGTGTCACTATCTGGAGAGTGAAGATCACACCAGTCCCTGCTGCTTGCCGCTGCGTGCCGGAGAAGGAGGAAGTGCAGAGGTGGGTGGGGAAAGCAGCGCTGGACTAGGTGCAGGCCTCGCTTCCGGTCTCACTGTCTGAGAGTAAATTGTCACTGGTTGCAAGATGCCAGCGCTGGCCCTAGCAACCAGTTCCGGAAATGTAGTTATTAGTTAGTAGGGGGTGGCTGTGTTCTCCATTTCATCCCGGGACATTGTATTGTCCCAGAATGACGGTGCCCAGGACAGACATGTCAATTACGGGACAGTCCCGGGCAATCTGGGACACGTGGGCACCCTACCCACTGTGCCCCCTGCATACCTCTGCATCCTTCAATATCTCTTTGTCACTACTGTGTGTAGCGCTACCCCCGAAGGAGCCGCTGGTTGATTTTGGGATCGGCCTGCTAGGTCACCTTGGCAATGTCTAGGGGTGTAATTTGTGAAAACAGCAGGAGTGAATGGAGGTCCAGACATTCAATAAAGGTTTTCTTATGCTTTATTGCTCAGGCCAAACAGGGCCAACATCAACACGATTTAGGAAGGTCAAGGTTGATGAAGGAAGAAGAGAACCATGCGGTATCAGGCCTGGATATAGAACTGAGCAATTCTCTGCTCTGCATTGAACCAATTTGAGAACACACCACTCTACTCAGAGTGGGGAAAAATGCCCCCCGGACAGACCCATATAATAGGCCTGGCAGCTGGAGCGCCGTTCTGGATATCACTGAGATAAGCAGGTCCTTCACACTGACCTATCCCTAGGCCAACTTCAATATAGAAACTTTAGTAAGTAAAGAGCACTCCCAGTAGGCTGATTTAAAGAAATTCCCTGGATGATAGTAAGCATACCTTCCAGCTACCGGACTTCCGATCCCAAACAAGGATCTTGTCAATAAGTCTTGGAACCCAGCGGAGCATGAAGATTCCCTCTCTTTGTAGGTTGCGATCCACTGCAAGGTTCGGTCCTGGCCTGGAGGGCCACGCCAGCAGGGTCCATGGATTCGCGTACCCTGAAGGTGGGTACCGCACCTGGAACGGGGACCCCGCGGGAAGAAAAAGGCCCCGAACACCTGACCTCCCTCACGGATATACCCTCTCCCAAAATGCCCTGCGAGGCAAAACGTCCTCCGATTGGCCGCTGGAAGAAGATCTGCTCCGCCAGAACCCCTCTGGCGCCAACTGCTGATCAAAAGTGGCATTGCACTCCCTGACCACAGACTGACCCAGTGGACTTCTGAAACGACAGAGGTCCTGAATTTAAACAAACACATAGAAGGGAGCAAAGTAACTCTCCCTTCCCCACTAAATGTAGGCGTAGTGCCCATGATAAAAGCAAGGGGGCGCTACATGTGTATCCCCTCTCCACAACTGCACCTCTGGACCCCTTTACAACATCATATGCCCCGTCCACCCCCACATCCAGGAAAACAGACAGCTCTGCCAGCCATCAAGGTGGAAGGCCTGAAAAACACAGACAATGGCACAGGAAAGGGCAGGAGCCCAAGCATAGGAACACATAAACGTGCCCCCTGACACCCCCCAGTGTGTGGCACCCGGGGCACCCCGCCCCCACTTGGTACGCCACTGCTTTAAATGAAAAAAATGTATTTCAGTAAAGGGGCCCGATATTGCTCACATAAAACATTCTGAAAACCGGTGCAGGCTTGTGGTGTGTTATGAATAAATAAACTGATCTTGTGATATTTTCCAGCTTATACTCGCATTTTATTTTGCAAACAGAAATGAGGGTGTTGGCCAAGCTTTTCAACGGCGGAACAAAAAAAATTCAATGATTTAATCAGACCCTCATGTGATCTTTAAAAATACCCTGTCATTAACCTAAAAATTGCATGTAAAAGCAAAGAAAAATCAAGCATTTTCCTTTCCATAAAAAAATAAAATAAATCGTATTGACTTGCAATGTGCGTTGGGACTTGCTAAACATATTGACTACTTTAGGAGTCAATTCCCTAGTGAAGCCCCCTCCCTCTTTGCACACCTCAGAGCCCCCCTTCCCATCAGATGTCACCCCATTCACTTTAGAGCCCCCCTTTCACATTATAAGTCTCCCATCACATCAGAGCCCCATTTCATATCAGGGTCTCCCCTTCACATCAGAAGCCCTCCCATAACATCAGAGCCCCCTAACTTTCCATAAGGTTTGCCCACTCTTCTATGGGAGTATCTTATTACTGTCTGTGCTGGCCCAACTGTTCTGCCCCTCCCCTCCCTACATACCTTTTATGGGAGGAGCAAAGGGAAATACTATAGAGCAGGGGTCTCCCAAGGGGGTCTGATGTGATGATGAGGGGCTTCTTATGTGGTAGGGAAACATTATGGAATGGTAGGGGGCTCTGATGTTATGGGAGGGCTTCTGATGTGAAGGGGGGAATGGGGGGATGTGAAGGGGGGACCCTGAGGTGAAACAAGGCTCTGATGTGATGATGGGAGACTTCTGATGTGAAAGAGGGGCTTTAATGTGAAAGGGGGGCTCAGATGTGAAGGGGGGCTCTGACGTGATGATAAGGGGCTCTCTTTTATGGTAACCTTATGGAAAGGTAGGGGTCTCTGATTTTATGAGAGGGCTTCTGATGTGAAGGGGGGGGGGGGGGCTCTGATGTGATGATGGGAGACTTCTGATGTGAAAAGACGGCTCTAATGTGAAGGTGGGCTCTGATTCGATGAGGAGGGGCTTCTTTTATGGTAGGGAAACCTTATGGAAAGGTATGGAGCCCTGATTTTTTGAGAGGGCTTCTGATGTGAAGAGGGGGACCCTGAAGTGAAATGGGGCTCTGATCTGAAGGGTGGCTCTGATGTGATGAGGAGGGGCTTCTTATGTGGTAGGGAAACGTTATGGAAAGTTAGGGGGCTTTGATGTTATGGTAGGGCTTCTGATGTGAAGGGGGGACCCTGATGTGAAATGGTGATCTGATGTGATGATAGGAGACTTCTGAAGTGAAAGGGGTGCTCTGATGTAAAGGGAGGACCCTGATGTGAAATGGGGATCTGATGTGATGATAGGAGACTTCTGAAGTGAAAGGGGTGCTCTAATGTAAAGGGAGGACCCTGATGTGAAATGGGGATCTGATGTGAAGGGTGGCTCTGATGTGAAGGGGGCTCTGATGTGATGAGGAGGGGCTTCTTATGTGGTAGGGAAACCTTATGGAAAGTTAGGGGGCTCTGATGTTATGGGAGGGCTTCTAATGTGAAGAGGGGGACCCTGATGTCAAATGGGGCTCTGATGTGAAGGGGGGCTCTGATGTGATGAGGAGGGGCTTCTTATGTGATGAGGAGGGGCTTCTTTTGTGATAGGGAAACCTTATGGAAAGTTAGGGGGCTCTGATGTTATGGGAGGGCTTCTGATGTGAAGGGGGGACCCTGATATGAAATGGGGCTCTGATGTGATGGGAGACTTCGAATTTGAAAGGGGGGATATTAAGTGAATGGGGTGACATCTGATGTGAAGGGGGGCTCTGAGGTGATGTCGGGGGGTGCCTGATTTGAAATGGATATATTGATTTGAAGGGGGTTCCGGATCTGAAAGGGGGACTCTAATGGAAGAGGAGGTTATGGTTTATCAGTGGGAGGGGGGGTTCTGGTTTTAAATTATTTCTTTGAGTGTGTTTTACTCATTTTAATCATTAATTTATATTTAAAAAAATGTGGGCAGCAAATATTTGTAAAAATATATCATGTGGCCCTAGTACTGCAAAGATTAGAGAGCCGTGTTATAGAGTGTCACTTAATTGGCAGATTTGAGACTTCTGGGGCTGCTGACATCACATCCAAGATGACAACCTCCAGCACCAGCCTCAGAGATTTTGGATGTTTACACAAGGGGGGGGCTTTTACAGCATGTATAAAATATGTTAAAATTAAGGGTCTGAGGACCCGACAGCAGGGGGTTTTTTACACATCGGATTGTGTGCAAATCTCACAAGCCGACTCCTGTCTGTCAGGGGAAAGCAGTCCAGCAGTGAGGGCCGTCTTAATACCATCATGTGCTCCTGGGCAAAGTAATGCTCTGGGGCCCCTACAATGGAGACAGTGCAGGTAAACAGACATCAGGTAGGTAGGAGGCAGACTGCCTCCCCTGTGTATCTATCACTCTCAGTGCCATCATGGGGCCCCCAATTTTCGGGGGAGAGTGGGCTCAAGGACCAGCTGCTTTGGGGAAAGTGCAGGGGCCCCTCATGCAGCTGGGGACCCTGGGCAGTGCCCAGATGTGCCCTCTCATTAAGACAGCAGTCCAGCGCTTCCGGCAGCACCCGATTGTTTCCACACACTCCCGGTAACATGATTTAGAAATCTAAATTATTGAGTTTTTTATTATCAAAATTGGCTGAAAATCGTAAAAAAAAAAATTATATATATAATTTTTAAAAAATGTAGCAGGATATTTCTTCCTTTTACCATAACATGAAAAACAAATCTTGCTC